>NC_080080.1:61876505-61954005 GCF_949987535.1 Balaenoptera acutorostrata | reverse complement strand
GACAGATTTTCAATAAGAATGTTAGCCTTCAGTTGAATTCCATAAAGTATATTGAGTGTAGCTTAACATGTTTAATTTCAGACATCACCAACAGTAATCAGATAGGGATTTCAGAAAACAATTTATTCCATTTCAATGGAATTTCCATTTTACTAGCTAGTAATCTCAAATATGTAAATGGTAGCCAAAGCTGGATATGATGCTTCAGTTAAGAATTTTTTTTTTTTTTTGCCCATTGTTTCTTCTAGCATCTTCTTGCCAAATCTTCTGGAGCGCTTGTAATTTCCTCTGTACAGAGCCCAACAGGCTCAGCAGCAGCAGAAGGTAAACATAAGAGATGTGAGGAATTTCTGGAGATTTATGAGGTTTAGTTTTTTTTTTTTGAAATGTACACTCTGTCTGGCTATGCTAGTACACGGCCACATGTGGACTCTATGAATTGAAAAATGTTATAAATGGGGCATCACTTACCCCTTGTTAAGAATAAGGTTTAGGAACGAAAGCTGTTTTCTGTGAGAGTGAAGATTACTGGTTTCTGAATTATAGCAGTGCAGTGGAGATGAAAAGAAATGATAAATACTTTAAACCGTAAATTTTTAATCTTGGAATTTGATATGATTCATTTTCCCTTCATTTAAATATATTAAATTTTTATCTTTCTGTACCTCCTTAAACTTCTCCCATTTCCATTTCTAATATTGGGAAATAAAATGGGTATCTGTACAAAACATCCCAACTATATCAGACAACTTCTAATGAAGACTATTGACATTGCTGACATTTGGCATGACGTACTGCCAAAAAGGAAATTAAAAAGTACAAGCTATTATCCTAAAGACCATCTGTTTATGAAAATAGTTGATTTCACATCACTTTGTTGAGCATAAAAGCAACCCCTGGTGAAGGACAGAATATGCCTTTCTCGTAATCAAGAGAGTTTTATTGCTAGTTAAAATGCTCCTTTAACTTTTTCAGGGTCTCTATTGATATTAATTAAGCAGCTTCAATGCTATAAACATCTCAAGCATTAGAGTGCAAGTTACTCTTCTATGCCAGGCATTGCTTTACATCTTTTCTTTTACATATATCTTGCTAGCAGAGACTAGCACAGCATTAGTAGAAGAGCACAGAAAGGGCTCTTATTCTTGCCATTGTTTGCCAGTGGGGTTGCCTGATGGAAAGGCTTATAATCATGGTTGCAATTTTGTCCTGGCCCTACAAAAATGGCATCATTTTCAAGGACTTACATAAATGATAGCATGAATCTTACGGAGATAATTATTATTAAGAACATCACTTTAACCTGAATCACCCTCCACAGAGCGCTGGAAAAGGGAGAAAGGTAATCTTTTATCAAAGGCATATTTTAATAGTCGCTCATCTGACTTTGGAGATGAACAGCCCTTGAAGTGTTGTTGCATGATGCATTTAAAATCAAAAGAACTTTGCTTGCTTGCCTCATGATTTTGTTTTTCCTGAACGATGGTGCTTCCAACCACAGCTTATTGAAATGCCAACCATTTGAATATAAGCTTTAGAAGAATAACAGACCCTAGTGTTGTTTTCTTTTTTAAAAAAATATTGATTTTTTTTTTTTTTTTTAATATCTCTCTTCATTCAGTGATACCGTGAAGCTAGTCTAAGACTGGGAAAAGTGAATCTTTTATTTTGCTGCATTCTCATGTAATGTATGTAAAATATGTGTGCGACTTAAAGGCATTATTGTGTCTTTGGAAATAATAGTAAAGGTAGCATACTTCAAAGCAGAATGTAAAGTAGCCATCATTGGAAAACAACATTTAATTATTAATGAAGCCAAGATATTGTCTTGAAATGAAGATAGGCTTTAGTTTAGTTTTGTGATATCTTAAAACACAGTAAATAATGACCTCTTTTCTCTAATCCAACTCACATGGGGCTTCCAGTTCTCAACATGGTAAATACAAATAAATATGTTAAAAATCTTAAATTAAGCAATTTGGTTATTTCCCATTTTTTGTAAGCTTCACGTGTGTTTCTCAACTCTGGTTATTTTGAAAGCAGGATTACTGCCTAGCAGTTTCCTCTTGTCTGTGAAAATAATGTATAGAAGGTGAAGTAATACAATGGTGTTAATCCAGCTTTTTAAAATAATCAGCTTCCAAAAAAAATAAATAAATAAAATAAAATAATCAGCTTCCTATGCATATAATATTTATGTTATTGTCTGTGCAGGAGCTTCTTTTTCTAGAACCATTCTATATCTACCAAATTTCTTTTTTGACAAATGAGATTGGAATCCTAAGTCACAGCTGTGTATGCCAGTTGATGTATTGCTGTAGGATTGATAATTCATAAAAGCCCAGCACTTTTGGAGGGTTAATTTTTTTTAGGTATGATAAAATAAGGCTGCCTGCTAGATTTTTTTTCATTTTTCTTATCGAAGTTTTACCAGGTTGAGACTAGTTATTGACTCAGTCAATGTAAAAAAAAAAAAAAAATGTTGATATGCTGTCAATATTAATATAGATGTCAGCCAACACTGGTCCCTAATGTATGTAAGAGAAAGTATTTTTTACCTTGATACAGGAAGGCAGTCATGTGTGAGATTTAATATACATCCTAATTTGCCTTGTCGTTGCTGTAGCCATGGGTGATGTGGTAATGCGTGGGCCGCCATTTTCTTTTTCTCCTTACACAATGGACTACATACCCATGAATGACAGTCAAGCTCCGCTCTATAATTATTTTGAGGACAGTTAGAAACACTGCAGGGTTACCTTTAGACTTAAAGTCTTTGACTGATTTAAGCATCCAAGCAACATGTAATTAACAAAAACAAGCATCCTTTAGATGTCCATTTTTAAGCATACTGAGAATTATTCTTTGAAAAAAATAAACATTCATAAAAATATTTTTATTATATTTAAATGCAATAAAGTAACTGAATTGGCTTGAGTTCCCACTTTTCCCCAAGACTGTCCACATTTTAACAGAGTATGCCAATGCATTTTTTAATTAGCTTATCTTATATCCTTTTCCTTGATCAGAGTTTCTGTCATGAAAATGTCAAAGTTCAACAAAAGAAAATATGAAATACATAACCTACAGTTAATATCATTTAGATCTCTTTATTTCTAATAAATGCAAATATTTAAACTTAGTGCTACTTTTTATTCTGGGAAATATTTTATGAAATTTTAAAACCCTAAAAAGGGAGTCCAAACAAACATAATTTTTAATTATTGGGGCCAAAAGTATAATTTTATTTACATAAATTATAATGTACTAGATATTTTGAACATTCTTTCAGTGTTGTCTACAGAAGCTAAAGTAGCACTGTGTATCATCACTCTATAATGAAAATTAAAAGCAGTGGTAAAATTTGTCTGCAGATATTTGCTAGCAAATATTACCTTAGAAATAATCCCATTGGGAGAGGGAAAAAAATCCCCCTATTTTTAGAATAAATGTTATAAATTTGCCTCCCTTCTTAAGTTTCCTACAAGTGGCTCTTCTTTTCTGAGAGTAGTAATATAAAGGCTAAATTGTTACCTTATGTTTTCATTGGGTAGCTTTGTGACCACTGACAGTTATAATTTACAAAAATTACAATGATTATGGACATTAGCATACTTGACGGCAGCTATTATTTTTATTTGAAATACAAAGACTTTCAGTGGGTACTGGACATTAAGATCTTGTCTATAGATGCCAAGTGAGGTGGAGAATTGTGGCAATTGTTCAAAGAGTTTAGACGAAGGTGGCATGTTTTTTTCAATTATGTGGATAGTTCAGATGCACATGGTTATTTAGCTTAAGTGTTCTCTAGTTTCCTGCTGTATGTCCTTTGCTACTTAACTGGTTATCTATTGCCAGTAAATCAATTCAGATTTTGACTCTGAATCTGAATGAGTTCACTGCCAATAAGAACAAAAGTAAATATTTGTTGGCCCTTGATTTCCTCAACTCATTTAATCCTCAAACAACTACTATGTTGCAGATACTATTAGTATTACTATTTTACAAACAAGGAAACTGAGGCTTAGTGAGGTCAAGTCTATTGACAATTTACACAGCTCAGTTCTCCCAGTAATGTGGCTGCAGTTTGAAACACAGTCTGACTCCAGAATCCATGCTTTTAACTGTACTCTGGAAAATAATACTCTATAGGGAAAGAACAGACATTTTGAGACAAAACTTAAGAAAAAATAGAAAGCATTTCCATGATAATCCCCTACTATTTGCAATCAGTGACAAAAGTTCTGTTTGTCATTCTCTTCTTCCTTTTCCTCCACTCACTATCATTCTCATCTGGGAAAACTACTAACCACATCCAGAATAGTTTCATATGGATACCTGATGTGAAGTTAGACATTTACTTTTTGAGTATTTTGGATAAAGAGACCATGTGAGCTTATAGTATGTAATTCAGTGGAATTTGTTTGAGGCTATTAGCTTTGATAAGACACAAACAACTCTAGGTACTGTAAAATAATAAAGAGTAGACACATCAAAGTGTCAAATCTTGAAAGTGTCTATATTTTAAGTGCTGTCTTCTAGAATCCGTAGTGTCATGAGGTTTTGTTGTAACATCGCCTGATAACTAAATCCTGAAAGAAAAAGCAATGTAAAAGATAATATTCTGTCATTCTCCAGCTAAGTTGTTATGCAACATGTAATAATCTGATCAAAGTAAAAAAAGACAAAAAATCTGGATAATTGAGTTTCTGTGGGTGAAATTTGGGGCGAGGATCAGATTGCAATTTGAAAATTAGAAACCTCATGGCAAGAGTATGCCATTGTTCACAGCTCTTTTGAGGGTGGGATGTTTGTTTACCATGATGAAGAGAAGCTCAAAGCATGAGATTTATTAGCAGCAATCAATTATTTCAGGATTGCTGTCATTTTCTGGGAAGATCAAATGACCAATATATTTATTTGCTATAGATGGAGATTCAAAATCTGTTGACTCAGGGTTAGACAATCTCTTTTCTTGTAAATAGCAGAATCACTATGCATAAATACACACTCTATATCCTATATTTTAACTGTTTTGCATTGTTTTGATTTGGCAAAAATTTCACAGACTCTTAGTGGCGTTCTACTAGGTGAGACCCCAACAAAAACATGTCTTTGTATCCCAGGAATTTACAGTTTAAGGAAAAACTGTGATGAATGCGATCAAGTGTTATAAGATGAGTAAAAACAGGGCTATGAGAACTCAGACACACAGGATGAGAGAGCCTTGAAATATGGGCAGGATTTCAACAGGAGAAGAAGGAAGTGGTTGGGTAATGATACTCCAGATGAAGTAAAACATGAAGGCTCCGAGTTTGAAAACCAAAGGATGTGTTGGAGAGGTCAGTAGTGCAGTTTGGCTGAAACAAAGGGTACAAGATTAGGAGAGAAGACTGGAAAATATGACTGACAGCATGAGTCAGGCTTCGGAAAAGATAATTAAATGATTCATATAATGAGGAGGAGGATATCAATGAGAGCAGAACTTTACTAAACAATCTCTGTAGGCCCATCACCATTTTAAATACTTTACACAGATGAGCTCAGTTATTCCTCACAGTAATGGTAAGCAAGTGGTACCATTATATTCCTTATTTTACAAATCAGGATATTGAGGGCACCTGCGGGCTAAATAACCAGCCCAAGTTTACACAAGTAGGAACTATCAGAGACCATGAAGACCCAAGGAGTTTGGAATTTTATTATTAAGGGAATATATTAGGTTGGACAGTAATATGGTCTTCCCTAGTTAGAAAATCTTTCTTATTCCCTTCCCAAAATGAACCACATGCTGTACTCTTCTCATATTCTTCACTTGTGTAGTCTATATTTCCGGAAGCATCATTGCTTCTTTCTTTAACAATTCTCTGTACCTTTTTGTAGTCTAGCATTCATTCCCCCTTTCCTCATAATTGCAATCTGAATTGATATATACCCCTCATCAGTGATCTTCTCTAGTACTTGTTGTATCATACAACTTAGCACCCAATTACATATTGAATTTTATTCTTTTTTTAAAATTTTATTAAAATACAGTTGATTTACAATGTTATGTTAGTTTCAGGTGTACAGCAGAGTGATTCAGTTATACATACATGTATGTATATGTGTATTCTTTTTTAGATTCTTTTGCATTATATGTTATTATGAGATATTAAGTATAGTTCCCTGTGCTATACAGTCCTTATTGGTTATTTTATATGCAGTAGTGTGTATATTTTAATCCCAAACCCCTAATTTATCCCTCCCCCCTTTATCTTATTCTTGATCGTTAGTTTATACATTCTAGTTTTGCCTCATGGCTCTCAGTTTGGATTCCAATATCTTTGAATATGTCTCCTGCTTCTAATAAATCTTCTACAGTGTCCAATTTAGAGTAGGGACTCTGGTGGATTAACGCTAATGGTTTCTGGGTTAGTTCTGCTCAGGTAGACCTTGGGCACTGAAATGCCATTTTGGGGTACTTGGAGAGATATGACAACTAACTTAGTTGAAATTGGATTTCTTCCGAATCAGTGCTGCCCAAAGTCACTTACCAGGCAATCTATATAATAACAAATTTAATAATCTCATTTTATTATCAAGAGCCAGGTTTTATGTTCTTTGTATACACTTAGAAAAACGAACGGTTAAATATGAGGTTCTGGGGTTTGGACCATACTGAGTAAATTGTTTAACCTGATCGCCATTACTGTGCTGCTTATTTTTTGGTTGAACTGACCAGATTGATTATTTTAGCATATTGTCAACACTGCCTTGAGGGTTAAATTGTACACTAATAAAATAATTCATGAAAACATTTATTTAATACCAGTGTGTTATTTTGTATTCTGGAAGATTTAAGACCGAAGTATTTATTTGTCATTATGCTGGTAGACAAAGAAATCAGCTGGCTCAATATTAAGTGACTTCCATTATTGCATAGCTGTTGGCTCATGTTAGACTCAACTGACACACGATTGTAAAAGTCCTCAAAAGAGCAATCAGATGTTTTGGCCAAAATCCACTCCTGGATGAGTAGGAATTAATATCAAAGAGCGCACCAACAGACTGTTTTGACTATCTGCAAGATGGTAAACAAACATTTTGGCTAAATTCCGTCTTTTGATTATGACATAATAGAGCAATTTGAAAGAAACATTTGTATGAAGTGCTCTAATGGGGAATCATAGAGCAAAATTACCAAGCATAATGAGTGAGCGTTAGATTATATCTGTGTTGTACAAAAACAATATTTTTTCAGGAAATAAACATGTGCATATCATGGAAGGCAATTGTTTTCAGCTTCCTGCGTTAATAAAGATAACTAAATGACTGCAAAATCTCATTTTCACTTTGTGCTGTGAAGATAGTACATTTAGCATTTAACCAGTTTAAATTGATTTATACAGTCAAAGTAAGCATTTCAGGACCAACACAGATCCATGGGTCAGAATCATCTAGTTTATTCATCTCCATTAATCAAATTACTTAGATAATTACCAAATCTCCATTTCAATTTGTGGATTTGAGATCGGAATTATCTTGATTTGTTTGTGTAAGGTTTCAGAAGTTTAATTTCTACGTGATTAATGGAACTGAAAATAATGTTACATTATTTTAGAAATAATAGACTGTTCCATTAGTGTCTTTGTAGCCTGTCATAGAAATATGTAAATATATGTGCATATGCATTTGGAAAAATAATTTTTTCAAATTCTAATCCACAAATGCATCTTCTGAGACTTTACAGTTTACTATGTAAATAAACATTTGGATTTCACTTAGAATGTATAATATTTGCTTGACTTTGTTTCAGATTTGATTTCATATGACATGTCAGCAACTTCTGAAAGAATCTCTTCCTTATTACTATATAATTTGTGTCAAAATATATGAGTTGTTCTATTGATGCCTATCTATATTTGCATATTGAAAAGACTGGGAAAGTTGTTCTGTATATCTGGATGTATTTTTATAAGTTACTTATATATAATTAAGTGGTTGAGAAAGTGAAATTTATAATAAAAGTTGTTTTAGATTTTTATAATAATAATAATTTGTTAATTGCTACTCTGTATCAAGCACTGTGATGTACTTTATATGTCTTAACTCATTTAACTTCATCACAGACAAATTGAGGGCAAAATTATCTTTGTTTTTCAGCCTAGGAAACAGAGGCACATATATTAAATAATCTGACAAAAGTACACAGTTGAGAAATGATAGAGCTAGAGTTTTTATCCAAAATGACTCCTGCATTCTTAACTGTTATCAAGTGTCACATAATGAATTGTTATTAAAAATGATATTATTACAAGGTTAACAAACCAAAGTATTCAAATATTAAAAAATATTACAAAATCAAGGCCACGGGAAAAATAACATTTTTCTAAAATTTTCCATATAAGGAAATGTTACCTTGAGGTAAAACTTTGATACTTAAGGTTTAGAACTAAAGCATTGACAGTATTTAATTCTTTACTAATGAATCAAGTTTAGTCTTCTATAAAAGGAATGGATCTCTGGTTCCAAGTTTTGGGAACTTGTTGAACAAATATCATTCGTTATCTTTTTCTTGGCCGGTTGGTATTTTTCTGGTAATGTAAAGGACAGCCCCATTTTAAATTCAGCAGCATAATTCCCAAGTTGGAATAATTCAGTTACAGAAGCTTACTACCTTTTAGGTTCCCAGGGGCAAAGTTTGCGTTTCCATCCAGTCTCCTGTGAGCATAGGAGGATGGATTACTGGGGTCTTCCTTGGTTGACTAACAGCCATTCAACCAGAGAAGAATTTTTAAAGGGGCCAGGAGACCTATGCTTTGCCGTTTTCTTTTTGGTTGTCTCTTTCATACTAGAATTCTTTGAGCAAAATTTTTCAGACAAGTTCTTCTGCTTAGTATTTTACTCCAATTTGCTAAAACAAAGACAAGTCAGAAACAAATCGAAAATGTGTTTGGTTAAAAGAAGCACAAAAGATTCCCCCACCTTCTCTTTGAGCAAAAAATATCTTTTCCTTGCTATTCTTTGGGATATTTTTTGATCAGCTCGCTATATGTCAATTTCCAGAGTTGTGAGAATCTGACTTTATAATTCTCCCTTCATTTTTTATACAGATCACCCCGAGCTGCTGAATGCAGCCACTTGGGGTATCTTTGACACACCTCCACAGCTTATGGGGTGGCCTAGAACGTGAACTGTTTCAAACTAACCATTAGTCCTTATAGGTTTAAGTAAACTTGGGGGGAAAACTCTTGTCATTCTGTTTTAAAGTAGAACATTTGGGTTCTAATATAGAAAACTGCTTAGATAAATGGGAACATTTACATATAGCTTAATAACATATTTATAAGTAATATTAACCCTGTTTCATAATAAAGTTGAGGACAGTTTTATAGACATTTTTACTGTATTTCAATGTTGGGACATTTCATTCTTTGTATAAAGTACCAAACTTTTTAAGGAAGACAGGGTGGCAGAGTAAGGAAGAAAAATCACTATATAAGTACGTAGAAAACAGGATTTTAATTTCAGTCTTACTATTAACAGGGGGAAATCATCTAACATCTCAGAGATTCTATTTCCTTATCTGTAAAATGAAGGTCGTGGCGTAAATTATCTCTAACCTCTATGATTTCAATGTCTATCTTTTAACCATATAATCCCTGAAACCTTTAAATCCTCAGACATAATTTTCAAATTTGAATTGTATTTTTTCAAGAGATTTTGAGACTTGGTTACGAAGGTGGCAACCTCATATATTTATTTGCCCTGGAAGAAGTTTGTAGAATCAGCTACAAATACTTCCAGAACTGGATGCTCTATGGCCAGAACTCTGGTCCAACCTCAGCCATTCCATCATGAACAGTGATTCTGTAATGTAAGGGCAACAACAAATCCTGAAATAAAGACCATGTCAATTCATGGCATGCAGGTGTGTCATTGAGGGGAGTTGGGAGAAGAAAGCAAGGAGTGGATTAATGCCAACAGACTTTACAGTTTTGAAGTAATTAGTAAGCCGTGCAGGTGTCTATTAAAACTAACTGACAAAAAAAAAAAAAAAAACTGACAATAAATCTTGGTTTGTCTTCTGAATATCGCTTTGATTTCACAAGTTCCGTGCCTCCAGGGGCAAAAGAAAATGACTCCAAGATTAATTACCACCATGGTTTACTCCCAATAAGAAACTTAACAGAGTGTTCGCTTTATTTGAATTTACTATTTCTGTTATTATGAATACAACCACTAATAAAGATTACAATTTAATCTCTCTAAAAACCTCTGGACAAGATGATGCGTTTCTTGGTGAAAAGAGGGTCCCGGATAGGGTATGGTCCTTAAGCAAACAGTTCTTTGGTTTGGCAGAAGTTACTTGTCCCCAGGGTGTGCCTGCTGCAGATTTCTTCTTCCCAGGATTTTAGAAGGACGAAGGATGTAACAAGGTGTCTAGGGCTCTATTGTCTACTGGTCCTTAAGCAGAGTAACGAATTGCAGGTAAACTTAGCCACGGAGTGACACTTCTTCTAGCTTCCCCATCTGCTCTTTTTTGACACCTCTGCCATTAACTGTCATTTTCCTTTAAATATACGCTGAATCTGAAAGGCCAGTTCTACATCACATCATTTCAGATTAGGGGCAGTTCCTTTGAGTTGAGTACTGTTTAGGTGTCAGAAAGAAGTCCCTGACCTCTCTGGAAGCACATTGCCGCGGGGCCTTAATTAGCACTGACTCCAGCTATTACTGAAGAGAGGACAAAGGAGAACACATCATTTTTCTACTTAGGAAGTTAGCGTCTGACCTAATAACTTGTCCAGACTCGCAGGACACTGTAACCACACAATAACAATGGGCATTATTCTGCTGCTTCCGCCTTGTGTGAAGCATAGAGTGAGAAGGAATTATGGTTACCAACCAAGGACCATTTTAGAGTTTCTTCTGCCTTTGATTAGGGGTGAACTAGTGATTGCCTTGAAAAAAAAAAAAAGTGGCAAGCCTATAGATTTTCTCAAATATATGGACTTAAAATGATTTTAAACCATCCAGTATGTGCCCATGTGTTTGTGTATGTAGTGATTTGTCAAATAGATTTTTAAACAGAGTTTTCTTACTGCAAGAACAGTTTTTAAAAGTGACATAATGTATTTTGATATTATAAATCTCTACTTGATTTCAAATTGTAAACAGAGTGAAGTCTTCACTGCAAATGTGTATCTTTAAAAAGTAGACTTGTTTTAAGAAACACATAGTCTTGCTTTGGGCCTTATATAATTACAACAGATGAACTTTTGGAGGCATGGTGGCTATTGTAAAAACAGTTTCAGTTTACCCACCTTTTCTAGGATCAGAAAGCCTAAAACACAGGTTAGTTTAGTATATTTGCCGTTGTTGGTTGGACTTGAGAGTCCTCATGTAAAAAGACTTAAAAAGAGGTTGACCTGTAGTTTCATTGTGTTCCTTTTTCCTTCCTTTTCCTTTTCTTTTCTTTCCTTTTCTCTTTCCTTTCTTTTAAAACAATAATTTTGGTGGTAGTATCAATATTAAGATCATCACTATTGAAGTATCAAAGACAAAGAAAAGCAATAAATAAGGAGAAATTAGGGGTGATACGTACGAGTACATAAGACTGTTTTAATTAGGAAAGCTCTTTAAAAGTCACTGTTGAAGTAATTAATGCACTCCACTTAAAATTGATCCTCTCAAATAGGCAAACGTGACCTGATCCCCTTTGGAAGCTTCTTTTCCGAGTCATAAACACAACGAGCATATTAAGCATTTAGTGTTTTTACTTTAACAGAAGTCTGTCCTCTATTGTAGTGATGTCTCTGTTACTTCTATTAGAAACACAGCATTTCTAATGTTTAAGGCTCAGCTATAGATATTTACCTGGGACTGAAGTTGGCATGGAAAGATCCCAATTTAAGCACTTCTATTAATTTTAATAATTATTTCTCGAGTTGGAAATAATTTTGCGCCACTATAGCTGGAAGGTTAGAATGTTCTGCAATGATAAAGGATAAATATATGTATTCTCAAATTCTGAACTGAAAATATAGAGTTTTTTTGTTGTACTTGCAGCATAGGCTGGTTTTATGTCAGACTCTGTTCTCTGAAGAGGTTTCCGTACTTCTTACATGTAAGGAGAGGTTCTCACATACAGAATCTAAGAAAATGTGCTTTGGAGAATTCTTCTTTATATGTGGCCACAGATTTCTCCTGCTGCATGGCCCTGTATCCCCCTGTTGTTAAATGACAAAGTTTGGTCCTTAGAACGCATGAACAGTGATGAGATCAATACAATAAACTCTATATACCCTAGATGATAAAACCAAACTGGAAAAATGTTATCCTAGGAGACCATGATTGTTCCCTTTCGTTAGTCTTAACACTCCCCAGGTTTTTTAGAACCAAATTTCTAGTGTAAGCTAAGTATCAAACCATCTACTGAGAATTCAATGTAAATTCGTAGTTCTAGTTAAAGAGAATGTTTTATAAATACATTTTATGTGATTGTGTAACGAGCAAAAAAGAAATCCTACCAAACTTCTTCAACTCTTATTAAAATGGAAAGAGCTGGAGAAAACTGCTGGTCTGTCATTCTTCCTCTTTAGTGGACAAATCAAGCCTGTCCCGAGTTGAAGCCCATCTCCGTAGACATTTTCATAACCCTGCCGTTGCTGGCCCAGCTGTCAGGCTGCTAAGAGAGACTCAAGTGCAAACTAGCCTTCTCCTCCCCTGCCAGTCACATCAGCAGTGCCTTCAAATCTGAGGAAGAAGGGAACCCAAGATGCATCCCAACTGTTCAGTGCACCATCCACTGTAATTTTACCTGATAATAGAAGAACAAATTATTAAATACAAATTGGTGAAAATCTGAGTTTGGAAAATAGCCTCTTCCTTTCATTTGACAATGTAGAAAAAAGTAAAAGTAGCTACCAAAGAAAAGAAAAATGGTTAATTTTAGGCCTTCTTGATCTTCACAACAAAAGTAATTCAAGTATTTAAATAAGTACTGGTTAATGCCTTTTTTTAAAATAAGTATTAACAGCTTTAATTATTATTGGCATTTTTTTCTTATTACGTTTTTTAAAAATTTTATTTTATATTGGACTATAGTTGAGTTACGATGTTGTGTTAGTTTCAGATGTACAGCAAAACGATGCAGTTACACATACACATATATCTATTCTTTTTCAAATTCTTTTCCCATCTAGGTTATTACAGAATGTTGAGCAGAGTTCCCTGTGCTATACACAGGTCCTTGTTGGTTATCTATTTTAAATACAGTAGTGTGTATATTGTCAATCCCAAACTCCCAATTTATTCCTCCTCCCCACCCCAGTTACTGCCTTTCAAATCACCCCAGGTTGTCTAACTTTTGTTTTGTTAGTTTTAAAGGGTTGTGTTCAATTTTTATGGAATACACACTAAGGACTAGTCTAAGTATCATTGTGAAAACTGATAAAACCGACCCTTTCATCGCAAGTATGGAAACTTTAGAAAAGGAGGGATTCAAAGAATTGGGTGATGGGTTGGGAAAGGTCCTCTAGGGTTTTCCCTGCATGAAGCAGGAGATAAATGTTAATTTACACAGAGGATATTTGGGAATGGAATTATCATAGTCTGGGAGCCTAAATTTTAAGGGTAAGGCAGGGTAGGCAAGCATATCAACTGACTTGAGAGGAAAGATTATATCGGGAAATAATGAAAATGATTTTGAAAACTATAGAGATTTTATAGAAATTACATCACTTTAGATTACATAATTGAATATTACATACATATTATATTTATAGAAATTACATCATTTAACCATAGAGAAGACATAGCTGATCTATATATATGTGCGTGTGTGTGTGTGTGTGTGTGTGTGTATACTTAATACAAATTGGGTTTTTTTCACTATAGTATAACTTCAAGGAAGTTCATTTTCTGGAAAACTCTCTAGTGTAACAATAAAATCTGTGTTTTTGATCCTTTATTATAGACATATTGTCCAATAGGGATCAAAGCTTTATCCTTGGGGTTTTCAAATGTATGGCAGGATTTGCTTTGCATTCTTAATTCCCACGACAACCCCTGCTTTCACCTGGGCTTTGGGCTGACGAAGATGCGCAGCAACACTGGTTAAACAAATATACCATCATCCTTCAGTGGTTGAGCGCTGCCTGGAAGAACGAGAGCCAACTGTAATTGTCTAACCACACTCCCCCGGAGAGTTTCAAAACCAGACCGCTGGGTAGGTCTGAAAACCTAAAGTGTCCAATTTCTTATTTTCTTATTTGTAACTTTTCAAAGAAGAGTAACTGCCACGCCTACTGATAATGTTTCCGTAACTAGGAAGGGAAAGGGTAGACTGTTTTACCACACTGTAAAGCATTATGGATATAGAGGGTTTTTTTTTTTTTCCCCCATTTTCTGATTTCTCTTCCCACCCATTTTCTTCTTATGACTCCCTGCTCTGGTTCATTGAATGATTTTTAATAAAAGCTAATATTTTCCAGGTATAGGCAATGTGTGATTCTATCTTGATAACATTGGGCAAAAAAGATTGAGTCGCCTCTCATTTCAAGTGGCCGGATCTAGGACTGTTTCATGAGGCAGCAACCAGAAACCACTCTGACCACAGCATTTCTACCTTTGGGCAAGCACCAAGAGATTACCCAGGCCAACTGTTTTTTGTCATCTGTTTAATCCCTCTGTGTCTTCGGAACGTGGCTTGTTCTAGGAGGAGTGTCAGTGGTTTTACACAATTTGCTCAGGTCTGGAAATTGAACGCTGACTCTGTTGGGCCTAATGCATGAATTTGAAAATGGCTTTTTTTCCAGAAACAGGGTTAAGATTTCTAAAGACATCTAAAGAATAGTATTGATCTCTCTGATAAACAGGCATTTTTAGAAAACCGCTGATAAACCTAAAATGAGCATCCATTTATATAACCATAAGATCATGACATAAGCAATCCAGAATCTGGAAATGCATCATAAACATAAAGCTCCTGTTCTACACTGGGGACTCTACTGGGTTTTCCATAATATTATGGGATAAAGATGGCAGATGTACCACTCTCATTGTATATGTCATAATCTTAGTGTTTGTGTCTGTCTGTGAGGAGTATATTTTCTCAAAACTACAGATTAGTTTTAAGAATCACCTAGTCTTAAACAATATTTAGTCAGCCTTTTTACTTACTTTAATCAACTTGTTCTGCAACAAGGTATGGAATTGATAGCTGCTATTGATTGGATGTAGCATTACCTAATCTTCACTAAATGTAGGAAGCTTTTCAGATTTAGAAAGGTGGCAGAAAATGTCTAGTAATGATGCTGCTGGGAATTCAAGCTCAATACTGTGGTCAGTGTAAAAGTGATGTAACCATAAGAGGTATTTTATTATAAACCTGTCGGTTTTACTAAATGTTGGCCTGGTATATTTGTGGAGGTGCGTGTGTGTGTGTGTGCAGGCGCGTGCACGTGCATGCATGATTACTGTATTTAGCAGATGTTTCCATATTTTATCATTTAAAATGTTATCAGTAACAATTTCTATTAATAATGGTGTTGCCGTTTTTGTATGATAGGAAGCTAGCATTGCAACTTTAAAAAATTCACAGATAAAAGAGACTATAGTACCATAAAACAGAAAGAAGATTGCGTTAGGAATTCAATGCAGAAGAAGGGTACACGAAATCATTACTAAAACAGATATAAACGTGACCTTCACTGTGGTTCAGTAATTATCCTAGAACACACGATGGTGTATGTATCATGATTTTCCTTTTTTCTCTTTGTTTTCATTTTTATCTGGGTACTTCACTGGTGAGTAATTGCTAAAGGGAACCCATTATGCAAGGCAAGCATTCAGTTTGCAAGTGAATTTGCTTGTAGCTGTTGCCACATTTGAACCTCACTAATGTATGTAAATTAAAAACTCTGGTATTCTGAATTGTTCCTGTTTGAAATAAAAACAGAATCTGATCATTACAATCTGCAAGCCAGGTATTATCACTGGACTAGTGAGCCGCTGATGATAAATTGTACCGAATAGCTTGTGGATGGAATATTTTATCTCCCTTCTCTATCACACAGCACTGCATAAAATAAGAATGATTCATCAAGCATGAGAGCTGCCGGTTTATGAAATTCATTGCTCACGGCAAGTGTATTTTTTAAAATTCAAAAGACAAAGCAACTCACAAGGGTTATTTAGTAATCAGTGTAAATTACGTCTAGGTATAAACCTTAGTGGAAAGGAATTAAAAATACATTAGCTGTACAGGAAGCATTATTGCAATCGGGGATATAATTTGACTACTTCCCATCTAAGAGTCTTATTTTGACCACATTTGATTTGGATGCCACCTTCTTTTTTTCAAATCAAAATTGCATAATCCATTGTAATGGAATCATACATCGACTCAGACAGTGTCAAACTCAGAGCAGAAGCATTTGCATCACCCACCCCCTGATATCCTTTCGCCTGCAGAGGGTATTTTGTTTATTCAAAAGGACATGTAAAGAGGAGAGGCACAGTATAAAGTCATCTTTCTTTCATATTTACAATAAGAATGTTTCATTTCTTCTTGTGTATTGATGTCCCAAGGCAATGTTCCAAATGAAAAGATAATAACTTATGAAGAAGTGTCAAAAACTAATTAAGTTTTGTAACTTGTTTTTCCCTCGAACAGGGTATATTTTTCATCACACTGTCCAGTCACATGCTGAGATTCTTGCTAACATTATCACATGCCAGTCACACCAAGTCTCTGTGGTGCCTCTCCTTCTGTCATTATTTTCAGCATCAATTAATTTTCTTCTGACCTCGCCTTTAGAGAATGTAGCCGAGAATTATCAGCACATGCTTTGCAGTCTATTTTGAAGGCATTAGGCCACTGTGTGCATTCAAAAATGGAGTCAGCCAAACATTATATTTTCTCACCTGTAGGGTTGCCTAGTAACCTGAATTAAGGATTTTCACCGAGCCTTCAAGACAAATAAACAGGACTGGGAGGCAGGTTGACCCAGGTGGGAGAGTCAGACCTATTGATGGAGGTGAGAATTTCGGAGACAGTAGAAAACAAAGGTCCTCATTAACATTCAATGTGGAAACAGTTTCCATAACTAAATAAATATGTTTCACTTGGCTAAGAGAACACTCAGGAACAGCATTCTCTCTCACACATTGTCAAGTGTTTATTAAGCCGGGTTCTGACTCTCCCTCTTATTTCTCTCTCTCTTTTAGGCCTAGAGTGTAGCATATCTGTTTTTTTAATGAAGTATTGATTATTTGGGGGAAATATGAAAACACCACCTAGAAATGCTTCATTGTCGTGGTGTGAATAGGGTGCAGGAAGTGTCTTCTGGCCTTGTTCTAGGGACTGCCTAATTAGATGCACTGCCTCTGGACCTCCAGGGTTCACGGCTTTCACAGGATCATGGCAAGAAATGAAATTGCTGGTTTGGTGTGTTGCTCAAAAAGAAAACAAAAAAGAGAAAGATTAGTGTGTTGTAGAGGTGGGGATCGTGCTTTGTGATGCCGTTTGTCCTTGACACGTTGGATTCCTTCAGACAGAGTGTGTGTGTGTGTGTGTGTGTGTGTGTGTGTGTGTGGCGGGGAGGGTCCGAGGGATGTGGGGAGAGGGGCACTTTCTCCCCGAAAGGTACCAAATGAAGGAGTTACACCGTTAGGGTGTTGCTACATGCCGACGGTCCTCCGCAAATGATGGTGTCAGGCCACAGAGGGGCTGAGGGGGGCAGGAGTGACATTCACCCCAGCAAGATGGAAATAAACGCCCTGTTTGATAAGAGAAAACAGACAATTTATGTCCACCCTGAAGAGTTACCAGCCAGTGAGCCATTCCTATGGCTCAAGTGCGGCATTTGCATTTTGATGGGATGTTATCAAGTAATTAATGCACCAGTCAGGATTTATTACCTCAGGAGCCAACGGAAAGGTTCATTACAAAATCGGTTTCACTTGAAGATAGGCATTTCCTCAGAGTTAGCTTTTGACATGTTGTTCCTCAGCTCTCCCTACCCGTGGCAGCCATGGTAGAAGGCCAGTGAGGTGAAATTCATTGCTTAATAAGGGCATTCACTTTGGGTATTCTTGTGATAATAAATGTATACATCAAGGCCGCACTGCCTTGTCAGTTTAATTGCTTCTCGTGCTCCTTAACAAGCCAATCTTAATCAGTCTGGACCACGTTATGAATAATTTAAGCATCAGCAGACTTCACGCTTAATAAGATGTACTCGATTATAAAACTTAAGTGCACTGTTTATAGAAAGCATGCAAAACACTTTAAGTTTTTATTAGCAGCAGGGAAAAAACAAGCAGTGAGTTATTCTAACATTTGCAGTTTGCGAGCAACAGCTGTGTTTCTTAATGCTGTAACCCCCTCCACTTTTGTCGACGGCCACAGTTCGGCCTCTTGAGCCTTCTAAGCCTCGGTGAGACATAATGGGAAATTTGAGCCGGCTATGAGATTAAAGCTCCGAATCGATGGCCAACCAGCAATTGTCATTTTAGAAAACATTCTTTTATCTTTTTAAATGCAAAACAGACCTTATTTTAAAACAGTTTCCGATGGCCGAAATTACCTTTGTGGTCGTCTGGCTGTGTAGCGCACAAGAATTTCTAACTCCACGGACTCTGGAGAAGGGTCCCTGAGCCTTCTAACTTTCCTTGAACAAAATAAAAATTTAAAAAGTCTCCTTTCTCTCACAGTCCATTTGTCATTTAGCAAACTGACTTCCGGTGATCCTCAGGCAAGATGTCGTTTAGGGTTCAAATCCAACAAAGAAGGTTTAGCTTGAAAAAGGAAGGGCAGTCGTGTATAAAACTAGAAGAATGAACACCTCTCCATAAGGTTATTAAGACTTCTGCCTTTCATAAATAGTGTTTGATTGAAAGGGACCGTTGAACCTTATTGTTTTAAAAGAACTCTGTCCTCCATTTTACCTCCACTTTTGTGGGCTGTAAGTTCTCCATCGAGGAATGCATCATTCTGTTTATGACATCTAATAAAGGTCTATCGCAAGCATTAGAACCAGGTGCTTCAACGATTTTCTTTTCTGCTCCTAGCCTATTGTTCCCTTCGAACCGAAATAGAAAGAATTCCATTTGGGCCAGCTTCATTTTCAGCACTTTTATTTGAATCAAGACCCATCCTAATAACCACGTACTTTCACTTGGCGTTGCTGCACATAATAAAACAAAGGTGCGTGTGGGGGCCTGCGTGTGAGTACACTCACGCTGAAGGAACAAGGGCCGACACGTTTATATATTGGGGAAAAAATATATTCATGGGTAGTCATTTGCTGAGGCATTAAAAGAAGTTTATGGTTGAAAAGGAATTGATGAAGCCAAAATATGCGTGGCAGTAAATGAAAAACAACTTCCAACCTATTTCTCCACCTAGAGCTGGACCATCGTACTCCTTTGTTCTTGTGCAGGTTAATAGAGATTGAGGAGATGGGCAGAGGAAAAGCAGTGCAATTTTCTGCTATTTAAGCTTGGCGAAATGGCACTCTTCAGGAAGCAGGAAAAAGTATGAAAGCATAATAGGCATTTTAAAAGTAGAAGTCCCTATAGCTGCTTGAGGGATTCTCAGATTTAGGCATGCATAGAATCGAGAATGAGATAATCAGCATTGTGAAATTGAAACCTGTCTGCTGCCTGCTGCCGTTCTTCCCTCTTTCAGTGGAGTGATTTGTAACACTCATCTTCTGCAGGCAAGGCAGCCTTCAAGATTATCCAGAACTGTCAATAGTAATTGCCAAAGTATTTTATTACCTACAGAAAATCAAAGGAATTTTATAACCAACAGTTATCAAGTTTCAATACACGGTATAAAGAGAGCAATTTTAGTTGGAATACAATCGTGTTTGGCTAGCTTTAATGTTCTGGAGACAATTCCTGTGCAACCAACTACAACACTCACTGTATTTAAGCTAGAGGGAAGAATACACATATGTACTTGTAGCATAAAAAAATTACATAATGCCTACAAGTTTCTGCAAGCAAGTGGTTTTTAATTGCCATATAAACTCTGCCTTAGCTAATTACTTCTGAAAAGAAAGCGTGTTCTGTGAAACTCAAGATGACATTTGAAGTTCTGCCATTAAAGAGATATGGCTTAACTGGGGCATTCTCTATATGATATGGTACGAAGTGTGTCTTTGAGTTAGAAAGCATGACTTTACCAACTTTGGGATTAAATTGAGTGGTTACAGAGTTCATCACAGTATATACACAGGGGGCTTTCATTGTATGTTGAATTCAAGATTATCAACTTCAGGCTTCAGAGTTATTTTTATACCATAGGAACAGCCACTTTCAGAGAGGTATTTGTTTCCTGAGAGTCAAAATAATGTTTTCAAAAGAAATATAAAATGGAGCTACATCTCCCACAAACTTACTAGTGCATTCACGCTGGCATGTAAATACCTTTAATAGATATGAGACAATAATGAGAAATGCTTTGTGTCTACTGGTACTTATTTAGCTTTGAGGTCCTAGACCACAGGGCAAGGCCAAAGAAGGCTTTTGTATCCTTTCAGTGGCTCTGAGACTGAAAAGTGTGATTATTTTCTATGATAGCACATTTCTTTGCTAATGCCTGCCAGCACACTTGAGCTGTTGACCAACAGTAAACAATATCCATTTAACTGTAAAGGCACAAATTACTTTAAAATATTTATGAGCAAGGGAAATTCCTCTGTGGGGTGCTGAAGCAAAAATTCAGACTTCTCTTTCGGAAGACTATGAAACAGTATGTGTGTGTGTGTCTGTGTGTCTGTGTGTGTGTGTCTGTGTGTGTGTGTGTCTGTGTGTCTGTGTGTATTCAGGCAGTGGAGTGGAGTGGGAAGGATCACGTGGTGAAACATGAAATTTCATGTTTAAAAACTAGTATTAAAATTTTTTAAAGTAATCTAGCCAGGACTTTAATATTTATCCTTATAATATGCAGTTGTACAACTAAGGTAACTATACTTTAAAAATAGTTATTTATATTAATTATTCCTAGTTGGGCCCCAAATAGGACTTATTTTTTTTTGTAAAGTGTGAATCATGGTCCAGAGGTGACTTCTTAGGAGTAAGGGAAGGTAACAGAGTAAGTTATGTCATCAAAATATTCAGGGTATGTGTCTCTCCTCAGCTGGGTTACTGCTAAAAAAGTATAAAGGAGCTCTAATGATTGCACACTTATTTTTATCTTTTTTAGTTTGGGAAACATTTGATTTAAAATATGCTGCAATTTCAGAACCTGTAGTCAATATAAAGAGGAAAAATAAACAAGACTCCTATAAATACACACCCCAAATCATTAGAATTATCTTTGCCCCGTTATGTTTCATTTCATTTTAAAAACTCCTTTTGACAACATACCAATGAAAATATAGTAAGGCATTTGTATGAAGAAGCAAAGTATATTTTACATTCATATTATCATTATGCAAGATTGATTTACATCCAATTTAGAAATAGTTCTGTTGTAATATTTGATCATAATTTCGGATTCAGAATTTTTGCACTAAGCCCAGTAGTTTTTTTTAAATGTCTGAAAAAATACTCATCTCAAAATGAAATGAGGCATCTGAGATGGTTTCCCTTTGATGTTTCCAAAATATTAGAAAATATTCAAATGCCTTATTCGTGCCAGGATAAAATATTATTTCATGAAAGGAAGGCTGTAGCTGTGTAAAGTCATGATTGATTTAACATCAGGTAATTTATGAAGTTATGAAACTAATAGAAGCAACATAGGTAAAGCGGTCAAAACTTTTTCACCCTACAGTTGAGTATAACACAATGCACCAGATTTAGTTTTTAAAGTAGGAATCATTTTAATTTGTAATTCAAAAATTGTATATGGCAATGCCTATTTCGTAACTTATGGATTTCTAATAAGAGAGGAACTCGAATAGCTAAATATCTGTTGAATATTTTTAAAGATAGGGGGCCTAAACTATTAAGGAAGCAAAGTTTTTAGTGAGTAACAAAAATAGCAGGAAAGAAATACTTCCATTTAAAACAAATTACCCTTCTTGACTCAATAGACGAATCCATTTCCTGAAGAAAAGAAAAAAAATTAACATTTTCATTGGCTTTTTCAAACATATGCCTTTAAAAAGGAAGCCTGAGTTTCCAGAAATTGGCCCTGGCTTTCCGAAAGCACTCTGGCGGCAGGGAAACTTTTCCAAGTGTAGTTTATTAACATGAAAAAGATAAATTAATTAATTATGTTTGTTGATTTGGGGTTACCTTTAAATATTTATTTATTTAACCAGTCCACTGCTAGGTTTAAAGTCGGATTAGGTGAGGTGAGAGGTCAGGGAGAAATTCCACAGCTGCCTTCATGGAAAATGGTCTCCCCTCCTGCCTCAGGAGCCCAGGAAAGTGAGTTGTTGGTATGCTGTTCACTCCCTTGGTCAGATCGAAGCCCAGCTCAATAGCATGAAACTAGCCCCCATTTGAGAGATTTGTCTTACAAAACCCTGAAAACTGCTCTGAACATGCATACATTGATTTTGTGGCTGGAATCTCCCGAGCTTTGATGAAAAGGAAGCCTCCACACGCAGGTGAAAGGGGGTTACCTCTTCGATATTAAAAAGAGGAGATTAAGGATTTCTGGTCGACTAAGGCTGAACTAATCAGTGGCGTGCAAGGGTATGAAAGCGGGCCTGGTGCCTGACACCCCTGATTTTCTGTGCTTGAGCAAGAAGTTCAAAATCCCGCCTGTAACCTGCTAGGTGGTGTAACTTACCATTATTCCACTTTGCACAGTTAATCAAATGGCACATGGCACGTGACCAAATTTGTTTCCCATACTTTACAGAAGGTAGTTACTGACTTTATTAAGGGACATTCACTTCGGTTATAATACTGAAAATGAAGATGTTTTAAAGGATAAAGGAAAAAATGTCTAAAGGAACTCAGATCATGAAAGACTACCTATTTTACTAGTCACTGAAGATAGATAGCCATTCTGTGTTTTTGATACAAACTCTATTACGTTTACTTCCATGAAGGTAGAAATAAGTGATTTCCTAAATTTCTGGCTTTTTTTTTCTACTGAACAAGAATTATCATTTTAGTTGAGCAGAGGATACTAGACATTTGTCCTTGGTATGAACCTTGCTTACACTTTTTTTTCTCTAGTCAAAGATTTCGTGCAACTTTACTCTTTTAAAAAAAAAAAAAATCAGAGGATTACAGTGTCCTTAGATAGTTTGCACACATCACTTCTCAGCAGGGAATTCCAGAATGAAATGAATGCACCTCTACTACAAGAGAACAATTTTACACCCTGTAGCACTAATTCCTGTAATTATTTGTGTCCGTCTTAGCCATGATTTGGGTAAAGTGATATGAAACCTTTCTGAAATGATGGTGTAAGTAAGCCTTTAGGGTGGAAGAAAAGGTTTAAATAAACTAAGCATGCTGAGAGGCTGCATATACTGTAAGATATCTGAAAATGTAACAAATGTATCTAGAATCCAGTCTTATCAACCATGTCTTTGATCTATTGTAAAAAAGTACAATAATGATCCTGAAACAAGCAGTACAGAGGCAGATCAAGCTGGATAAGAGAATTTCAGAAATTAGATAACACTCATTTTCCATCATTTATAGGAACCACTTGGTTTGCCTTTTAGGCATATGTTGTCTGCACTGTCTCATGACTCACCCAGCATGGCTCATCATCTTCAAGCAGATCTACTTTTCTATTACTGTTAAATTACAACATCCCACTCAAATAACATGTAGTGTGATCATCTGTAAGACAAGATTCCTAGCTCCAAACTATTTAATGTCTTATGTCATTAAGATGGTAACGAGTGAATGTAGGGGAAAAATGAGATGGCCCTATGGAATTCCTGGGGTCTGACCAGTGGACTATATAGGTGCAGACTCAGTGTTATTCTCACGGAAATAGTCTATATCCCGCCAATGCCTGCTGTGAGAATGGTATAGTCCATGAGTCTTGGTTATAGAGAAAATAGGATTAGGGACAAAGAAAAAAAAAAAATCTTAGGGAACAATTTTTTAGGAGACGCAAAGCTGGCTGAGGTGATGATAATTTATTTTATAGGACAGAGCAGACATTTTAGTTAGGTCCACCAAACAGATATTTGGGTTAGTTCTAGACTTCCTTTATCATAATATAATTGGCAGTTTGTAGCTTTCATGGGTTGGAAAGAGCTCAATTTTTAATAATTTTTGTTACATGGGTTTATGGCTTGAATCTTAAAATATTTGTTTCTAGGTTCATCTCCCAGTACCACCCAGAGTTCTTAAAGAGAGTTTCTATACTGGGGTTAAAGACAAACCTTTTTTTTTTTTTTTTTTTTTTCCCCCTTGTAAGCCAATCCATACAGATGCCTTTTTACCTCTTTGATGTGATAAGGAAGTGTTAAATCAAAGTGAATCCCCTATTCGGGGTACCTTGGGACTGAATAGTGCTTAAGCCAATTGTTACTACTCCTGGGTGTTTAGACAGAGAAGCACACATCTCTCTCTGCAGATCAGAGAGGACCTTGACAGGCCCCCTCTGCCACCTGCTATCACTTAATTAGTATCATCATCTGATTTCTAGTTGGAATAATGACATCATGCACATTTTAGTAAGTGTAATCGCCATAATATATGACAAATTATGTTACACCAGTATTATGTGGTTAAGCTATTGAGGATGGTTTTTTGTTTTGTTTTGTTTTGTTTTGTTTTGTATTTGAGCATTTGGATCCCTATTTCATTTTCATCCATTCCAAATATTTCTTACAAGTTCAGAGCAAATCTAAAAATATAATTGGTGAAACCTAACTATTATAGACTTGGTACACAGAAAGAACTACAGGCTAATCTTTGAAATGACTGAAAATATCTTTTGTAAACATAGTGGATATTATCAAAGAAGGAAGATGAACTGCACGTGTAAAGGTAATTAAAAAATCTGTTCTGTACAAGTGGAGTTAGATTGGCTGTTCTGTCTCTCTTACCAGGAATTATATGTCAGTAAATGAGTTGGGGGGTTCTGTTTGAGATAGCTTCTTTCTGGTACAGATAGCTCTGCACAGTGAAGAATGTGAGAAAGAGATCAATGGGCTGTAGGAAACGTGTCATCGAAACCAAAAAGAACACCTATCGTTTTGAATTCCTGAAAAAGAGTAACACTGCCACACATAATATTACAATCAAGGTTGTTGGAGACTCAGCTCTGTTAAGATGCCATTCCCTGTGGAGATCATTTGGTTTTGTTTTTCTGATATAATATTAGAAATTGTAGTAAAGGATTTACGATCAGTGCCCTCCTCTGTATTCAGAATTCCCCTTCAGAGGCAATAAAAATACAAAAATAGATGGATAATTCTGGTTTTAAAATCCATGGATAAATGCTTTGATCTATGCATTTTAAATTTATTTGTCCATTTTATATACTACAGTTTGATTTTTATATCAGTTTTATTTTCATGAAAACCCTGATAAAAATAAATTATCAAATGTAATAAATGGCAAATTATCCAATAAATACAGCACAGCCTAGTGTGATTTTCCTTGCAATACTGTTGAATAAATATGGCCTTAAACACACATATACAGTATTTCCAATGGGAAATGCAATTATTGTCTTTAAAAAATTCTATAAATTGCGTTCTTAGCTGCCATTGGTTATAATATAACCAGGATATGCAAGTTAGTGATCTTGTGAGTCAATAGAAGCCAATAAAGCTTTTACTAGTCAATTGTTCAAAGATTTCGTTTCCACAATTGCACAACACAAAATGTGCCACATCTAAACCCCTGGCTTGGAAAAATAGCCCCTTAAAAGGCTTCCGTTTCTAATAATCACCCCCATCATCTACATAGTCTTCCTTCCATAATACTAAAAGAAAACAATTTTAAAAGTGTAAGGTTGACTTACCTTTTTCCTATATCTTTTAAAATTTCTATCCTTTCTTTGTGTTGTTTTGCGCATTCCTACATCTTGCAGCGTTGTACACTGCGAAGACCTAGTAAGCGAGTTAAAGGCTGATGACGCTAACGAATCCCAGCACAAATGACTGAATCGATAGGAAACCAGCCACTGCTGTTTAAGTGTATCGATAAATGTACCTTTATTTTCTCTTGAATGGATAAGTGTCGCAGTTAAGAGTCCTATGGATCTCTTAATTGAAAGTTAATTTTAAATCAATAAAGTGAGTCATTTAAATATTGATTGGCCCTTTCTACACGAATTGTTAGCTGATTTTTTTTTTTTTTGCAACAACTTTGTTTAAATGCAATCAATAGCCCACAATCAGTATGTTCTATAAAAAATTGACAGATGTTCCCAAAATGCCTGCTAGGCATATTCTTATCTGTTTACATATGCAGCAAAGCTATTTCAGTCCTTCTCACACCTACCTGGATGGTTGCAACTCCAGGAACCTCCCTCTCTCTCTCTCTCTCTCTCTCACACACATGCACACACACACACACACACACACCGCACAGCACACATCCCTCCCTTGTTTTCCTAAATATTACAGTTGTTTGTTCTGTTACATTTAGCCTCTTATCTACTGGCCCTTAATCTTTCATTTATATCTCCAAAGGCTTGAAATGAAAAAAATCATCTGATATCATAGTTATCAGGACCAGATCACTTAAACATCTCAGTGATTGATTGCAATTTGAAAAGAAAGCAGTATTGTACACCCATAAAAATTTAAAGACATTTGGAGATAGTCTTTGGGACTCATGTCATAATACATTAGTAATATTGCTTGAAAAAAAATCATCTTCTAATGAAATAAAATATTCTTGCCTGTGTGGACATGTTTATTAAGCACAAGGCTAGCAAGTACTTTTAATTTACGTAGCTTCCCTTACACATCATCTCTTTAGCATAACAGCAAATAGCCATGCTCTTTTTCCTTTCAAATTGACAAAGAGAGCAGCCAAGTTAAAAGAATACAAACTGTATTACATGAAATTCATCTTGATTAACCTAATAAAGTAAACTAAGGTACTTGTAGCTTTCAGCATATCAGCAAATATGAATGTCTTATTCATAGCTTCCTATGAACCATTCAACGATTGCCTGAGAAATAGTCTAAAAATTGTAGAGCCGTCATCAACACCCCTTTCCATAAAGAGGTTCATTTTGAACAGGACTCCTAATAACAGTCTAATACATTTATGAGGCCACTAATTGAAGGTGCAAGGCTTTGATTTTTTTCCCTTCTGAAACCTACATGTGTGAAAATAGCACTTATTAACAATTGTTCTTTTGAACTAGAAAGGAATGAAATTAATAATTTAAAAATTTAAAAATATAAAATTAAGAATAGAGTTTTTACTGTAGCATACAGTTTTTGTGTGTGTGGGTTTAGTGATGTCAGCTAATACGAAATAACCCTAAGTTAACTTACGGTGTTACACTGACTGATATTTGACCAAAACGTAAAAATCTACCATAATTGTATTTTGGTTCTAAAAGCTTAATCAAAATGAAAGTCCTGCCATGAGACTTCTAATATCAATAAAAATGACAGAAATGAAAATAATAATTTTTCATCCTCCACCCTTTAGGAAGATTAAAAATTCCCAACCTAAAGTGTCAATATCCAAAGGGTAGCTGATCTGAAAGTTTCAGTTGTGATACTAATTTTAACTTTTAGCTGTTAGTGTAAACTCTTTCACTTGTTCTGCAAACCCGCTGTTCTTTAATCTTACATTATTGTCCTCTTAATACAACATCTCAGAACTCATCCCATTCCATTTTCAGTGTTAGGGAAGCTATATCAAAAGGGTCGATTGCACGAAAATGGTGGGGTATCATTAGTTCATATGCATACGAGTTCAGCCTGTGAAGGTGCTGTGTCTGGGATCAGCCTTAAGATGTGACTGATAGCTCTTATTTGTCTGATAGAGCTGGCCAGGGAAATAGAGCTACAGCTGGTTACTTCATTAGGTCCCCTCATTGATTGAACCCTGCTGAAGTGATGCAGCAAGCTCCCCAGATAACTGCTGGTAATAGAACAAAATGAATTCTTATCACAGAGATTGGAAAGGCCATTAACCCTGGCCTCCAATGCTTTTCAGAGGTCACAGACAGGAAGCCAAGCGGTGACTGGGAAAACTGTTTTCTGTCTAACTACAGGTCACGTTAGAAGGGTGTGTGTGACTTTCTTACCCTTCGGCTTCTGTATGGACGAAACCGCTATACTGGCAGATGTTAATAATCAGCTGTAAATAAATATTGGAACCAGAGAAGAAAAACGAGAAAGCACAGGAATTTATTTCAATAAATATTTAATAAAAGAACAATTGTTCCTGGGATATTTACTGCCAGTGCTGCTGTAGTTTTAAAACTAATACTTTTTCATATAAATTGGAAAGAGAAATGCATAGAGGCACGTTGAAAAGGAAATTTAATATGGTTTTATATAAAAATATTTCCTTCCTTCCTTTCCATCCTTCAGAGATGGAGATTATAATGGCTCCTTGCTGCCTGGCTTCCTCTCTTTGCTAGGAAGCCACCACCAGACCATCTCTGAACGAACACGACACTGTTTGCCTTTCACCTGGTTGAAAGGAGTATACATCTAAGGAACAATCCTATAATTTACATTCAATGCAACCTTTCAATTGACCGAGAGCCCACAACCTCAGCCCCCATCTCACAGCTGAGGACTTTCCCACATTTGTCAAGTCTCTGCCACTCCAGGATCAACCAGAAGGACTCATCCATTTAATGCCCGAGCAGCACATGACAGTTTTTCTGCCTCTGTGACAAGAGGCATCCTTAGAGCAGCCTCTGTGTTTTTACATGTTTCGCCTGAAATGCAAAACTTTTACAGATTAGGAAATTTTAGTGAAGGATGCAACCCGTAGAAAGAAATGGGGCAATTTTTGTTGTTGTTACTAATGTGCATTATTTGCCTGTGTATGCATACGCAAAGATGGACTAAAGACTATTTTTAACAATATGTTGGTGGCTTCTAGACTTACGACTGTGATTTAATTTCAGTGTCTGTGGTTGCCTGGTATTTTCTGTTGGAGCCAACCTTTCACTAGGAGTTGGTTTATTTAAATGTAATTGGGTCCTGTGGATGGAAAAAAAACTACCGATTTTATGTCTTTGGAGACCCACCCAGACATTTGGTTTGGCCCTCCATACATAAATAATAACAAGAAGGTGTATGCTGTCATTGCCTTGCTGGAAACACCAGAAGTGGTTTGGCAGGACAGAACCAAAACAGATTACCCCGGATAAACATAGAATCAGATGATTTTCTACACTAGGTTGTATATATGTATACATAGATATGCATAGTTTTATATTGTATTTTGGAATCTTTGTAGACTATAAGAACAGAGGGGAAAAAACAGTGAATGTTAAGAACGCACTTACTTTAAAGTAATGGAAAGGCTTAATTTTATGAGTTAATATTTTTTATCATGAGCTTATGTTTGAGTCAAATATCATCAGAATCATGTTGAAAGTTGCATTAAGTAAACAATATTGAAGGCAGCAACTTCTAAAGTAAAAATTAAGTTCTGTTTCATGTTTGCCTGTTGGTTTTTGGTGTAACACTTTTCAATTTAGTATTTGTTGTATGAGTTAATAAATATACTTTAAAATCTAATTAAGTAAATGCTCTCACTTATCTCATTTATCAAGAATGTTAGATTCTGTTGCAGATGTTTCAGGGAATGACACAGAGGCCTGGAATTTCAGCTTGTGATACCTGGGGTGAAACTCATGAAACTTTTAGTCTTGTAATTAGTTACTTGTGCACTATGAACCTTAGTGGGAACTCTGAGTTCAGTTCATTTTGTCTAATAAAGAACAGGCATTCTTTTTCTTTGTTGAGTTTCATTCTAAGAATGGTTGATAAACTTATGTTTTTAATTCTTCATAGTAAGTAGTGTTGGGCGATGTTAAGTCAAATTTAAAAAACAGAATATACTTTGGAGGAAAATAATAGTGGTATTTTTACTATCATCTGTATGAGGTACAATAGTCAGAAATATTTATTTCATGTGCACCTTCAAAACTCTATAATATTTTAAGCATTATCTTCCTTTTTTAACTGGAATGAGTTGAAGAAAGGAAAGCGTTGTGTGTTTAGGTTCTGTATGGATTGTAGGGAAATGAATGAATTAGTGACACACAGTATTTGAACTAATGTGTTTTTCTCTCCAACGTATTGTATGATTTACAACTGTAGGCAAAATGTTGTTGTGTTGTTGCTGTTTTTTAAAATTATTTGATGGCATTCAATCTAATTTCCCCAAGAACCAGCTAAGCTTTACAGACATATTTGCAAATAGCAATTATTATTATGAACGCTGAAGGCAAAGATGGTGCTTGTGGGGCAAAGATTATGTACTGTAATGATGTTTGAAAGTTTCAGTTTTTAAACTGCCCCGTGGCCTTTCTCAGGAGCTTTAACACCCTCAGGATCATGTACAGATAAAAGTAAAAATTCTTAAAATAATTTTACTGCCAAGTTGTTTTTGGTATGGTTTTGTGTTTTATAAGAAAAGTCTTGACTTCCAGATTCATTGAGGGGGGAAAAAAGAACGCTGCTTTGCTTCTTCATTACCTGAAGATTATTTGAAATGAATATTATAAGGTTTCAATCTACTCTATTTCTTGATTTTACCAAACTTTTCTAAAGCATTTTGTTCCCTCGGTAAAGTCTCATGACAGATCTTTTTGTTTTGATTGAGAATATCGACAAGTTTTTTAGAGAAAAAAAAAGAACATCACAAAAGTTGGTAAGCCAAAAATATCAACATCTTTCAGAGTTTTCATACTTAGGTATTTCAGTGATGAAATTTGTGGTTGAATTGGAGAATTAAAAAGGATGTCTGGAAATCAACTTCATTTGAAAACTTAGTTTAATTGTTTAATCTTTCCTTCTTCATAAAGTTTGGTTTTCAAATCAAAAATTTCCCCACTTTTTGTAGAATACATATTAAATTTTATGAAGCTGCTTTGCATACTATCATTTTAATGCCTTCTTGAAAATGTTATTTTTCCAGAGCTCAAATTTTAAAAATTATGCCTAATATTAGCCATAATACAGAAACATTGGACATTCTCCTGGTTAACCTACATGCTGTAGGTGACCTTTGTTAGTTATTGTTATTCATGCTATACTTAATCAACTGTATTCTACATACGGATTTAGTTAAGTGTTTGGAGAGATCCATTACACTTCTAGGCTACTGGAGTAACGTTTCTTGCCAATATGTAAGCATATGATTCTAAAACATTTGATTATTTTAGTTTAAAACTTCAGCTAATTTCTTTTAGACTTTATATAGTAGAAAAATGGAATCAGTTTTTCTTTTGAAGAGTTCTGTTTTGTTTTTACCTCAGTGATCGGCTAATTTGTCTTTATGTAAACATGTCTGTGTGGTTTGGCATTACCCGTTTTTTTTTTTGATCCTACTCACACAGAGTAAGTGACCACATCATTGGGAAATAGGTGGCATAAGTCAGTGCACACCGAATGCTCAGTGTGCTGTACAGACCACATTCAGTTCATTTGGGGCTCAGTCTCTATTTGAATTAGTATTCTTTTCAAAGATTTTGATTGGGAACCTACAATTGTTTATTTATTTATTTATTTATTTGGTTGCACCGGGTCTTACTTGTGGCAGGCGGGCTCCTTAGTTGCGGCTCTCCAGCTCCTTAGTTGTGGCATACAAACTCTTAGTTGCGACACGCATGTGGGATCTAGTTCCCCGATCAGGAATCGAACCTGGGCCCCCTGCATTGGGAGCACAGAATCCCAACCGCTGAGCCACCAAGGAAGTCCCCATACAATTGTTCTTTACTCATATTATTTTTCTATAACATTGTCTTTTAAAAATATATATATATGTTCTTTTTCAGATTCTTTTCCATTATAGGTTATTACAAGATATTGAATATAGTTCCTTGTGCTATACAGTAGGACCTTGTTGTTTATGTATTTTATATATAGTAGTTTGTATCTGCTAATCCCAAACATCTAATTTATCCCTCCCCCCACTTTCACATTTTGGTAACCATAAGTTTGTTTTCTATGTCTGTGAGTCTATTTCTGTTTTGTAAATAAGTTCACTTGTATCATTTTTTTAGATTCCACATATAAGTGATATCATATGATATTTGTCTTTGTCTGACTTACTTCACTTAATATGATAATCTCTGATAAACATTGTCTTTAATAATTACTAAAAACAAAAAAAGAAACTAAAAAGTTATGACTGTCTCAATTAGATGACCAAACCCTTGGTTTCTTGGCAAACAAAAAAGTTTTACATTAATGCAACAAAAGGGAATGGAGATTACATTTTTAAGAGTTATGTAACACCACAAAAGAGCTTATCCAGGTAATCTGTGCACAGCTTATTAACCTGGGATCCATGGGCCTAGGAATACCATGCTCCCTTGTAATTGCCTGTGGAATTATCCATATGTGCATTTTTGTAGGAAGGCGGTCCATAGCTTCCACTAGATTATTAATATTCCTCAACCAGAAATGCTGAACTCTAAGAACACTGAAAGAAAACTAGTGACACATAGTTTGAGTTATACTTAAAAATTATATTTCTAAAGATGGAACCGCTCTCTGGTACTGCTGTGTTTATTGCTCTCTCTGAAACCCCACTCCACTAATCTGACCATGTACTCACTAGGTAGGATGGGTGTCTCTCAGGCATCCTGGCTGCATAGACGGACTTCCTTTTCCCCAGTGCAAGCTGCTAACTTAAGAGCTTCCAGGGACATCGTATTTTTGAAGAAACCAGAGTTAGGAAACCAGAGTTCTCCTAAATCAACTTATTAGAAGTAGTACACAGAGTCACCTTTGTGCTTCGGCTCCTTGAGGCTTTAAGCACTCAGTCAAAACAAATCCACTTCAGTGATTTTGAAAAATGGGTAACTGAGAAAGAGGGTAGAGAGGGGCTAGAAAATGATGAATCTGGTTCCTCTTAGAAGAAAGGAAAGAAGAAAAGCATAGAGTTAAACATAAAGCAGAGTAGTTTGAAATAAGAGTGAACAAGAAGGTTATAAGATGTATGTCTTAGCAACAGAGTGAGGGAAGATTCTTTGGAGTATGGTTAGTGTATAGAGTAATAGTGCTTGAGATAGTGAATGTGAATATACTTGGAAAAGAATTAAGGGTTATGTGAACATAAAGGACCAAAGGGCTAGTCATGTGATAGGGAATGTGAAAAGAGAGGGCTGTAAATATCAACACACAAATAACATATTTAGGTAAAGGTGAATTATTGTCCAATCTTATGAGATCTTCTCCTTAGCCTTGTAGCAAGTACTTGTGAGTTGACAAAAGTAAGTGCAGATGTTCAAATCATGGGAAAGCCAAAGGGGCCCTTAAAACTCAGGTAGGTCCCACCCACCATCTTCCAGCTGAGGGAACAGTCACTCAGCAGTTTCAGGACTTAGGGTTAGAAGGCTAATCCATAGCACAACCCAAGCTTCTGATTCCCAATTGAACATCGTTGTACTTATCTTTATCATATTCTGCTGTTTACGTAGGTTGAAGGAGAGATTTTATCTATTTATTTTTAATTAATTTTTATTGGAGTATAGTTGATTTACAATGTTGTGTTAGTTTCTGCTGTACAGCAAACTGAATTTTGCTGTACAGAGTATTGAGGGTATTGAGTATTGAGTAGAGTTCCCTGTGCTATACACACACAGGTTCTTATTAGTTATCTATTTTATATATAGTAGTATGCATATGTCCATCCCAGTCTCCCAATTTATCCCTCCCGCCCCCTTTCCCTCTTGGTACGTAGGTTGAAGGGAAGATTTTAAAAGCTGGTCATTGTCCTTGTCTTATCGTTTGTCTATAAAATGTTTCTCCAAAACAGAAAAAAACTATTTAAATGACATGTTACAGAATAAGATACGTATCGCATTAATGCTTCATTCTCCCACAGAGTTCACTGTTCCATGTTGTTTTGTGTCAAGAATACCTGGCTCCCACGGCCAGCAGGTCACTTCCCACATTGTAGTGTTTTTTCTACTTTGTCTCCTTCTCCAGATGCAAGTTCCTTGAAAGCACCAGAGGTTGTTTTCATCTTAGTATCTACTCGCCAAATATGGCCCTTGTCACCTAGTGTGCGCTCAGTGGATGTGTGTTAATTTGAATGTCTTTTTATGCTGTGAAGAAAAATTGCGTGTCTAAATCTATCACTGTTTCTAGTCCTTAAAGCACTTTGTTATTGTTACACATTTCCAGTGAGATGTAAACAAACAGTTTGAGAAAGGACAAATAAGGGGTTTAGGCAAATTAGGGTAGATTAGGAAGCAACAAAAAAGGTTCAGCTAAAGTTAAATGTAACAGCAGGGGGCCAAATGATGCTTTACAGATAGAATATTGTAGGCCGTTAGAGCTTAATAGGCAAATGTTTTCATTTTAAGGGCTATAAAATAATTTTTAACTGCAATTTCCTCACTTAAAAAAATTCCTCTTAAAGGAACAAAAGGAGAAAAATGGAGAAAGTACTGTTGATATTTGCTCGTAAGTTTTACTTTTTTTTTTTCCTTAAGCTTGATTCAAAGCAGTCTGTTCACACTCAGTCTTCTTTCCATTTACAGAAATGACATTGACCCTTTGAAGACATTTTCTTGTCCAAACGATCATAGTTTATAAAATTAAAAGTCAAGTTGACAGTCTGTCTCAGCCCTCAGCCAGATCTTCTTTGACCATCGTTCTCAAGGGACGTGTGGGGAGGTGATTTTATTGCCATTTTGCAATAATTGTATACTCTGATTTCATTCTCTAGAGCTTTTGTTTCAAGCAAGAATGTGCTTGAACTTCAAAGGATTAAATGCATATGACTTACACATTCACCAGGCAGTCACAAGAAGACACTAGCGAAAGGAAAACAGCAGAGGGGAACTTGTTTCTACAATGTTGTAACAGTTGTACGTGAGAAGGAAAAGAAGAAAGATTGCTCACAAAGCTGGCATATGCCTCAAAGAACTTTTCTCCCCCTTTAGCCTCTTTCTGTAAGATTTTTAACTCTTTTCCCTTTGAGAGGGAATACCAAATACTTGTCCTTAAGTGTAGCAAATGTTTGATGAATTAATTGGAGTGAGAATCAGAATGAAGTGAAGAAAAAATTCTTCTTTGCTGCCATTATTGATTATAGAACCCCCTAGAGAGGAATCCACTGGACATCAGCTCTGGGTGTAGCAGTTGGCCTGGGGTTGTGAGGGACAAAAGAATGAAAGTTCCCTGCCCTCAAGGAGTTTCGAAGATGCCTGGAAGACAAAATCAATATACTTGACACAATAAGCCATGTAACCATCACAGTTTAAAGAACTTCTCCAAGTTCAGGACTGTTCAAAGGAGCATTGGATCTGTGGGGTTTGTTATGGTGAGTGGAATATTAGGACATGAAGAATGAGTAAGATTGGGAATGTGAAATCGAGTCTTATTTGTTTGTCTCTGCGTCTGTTTATTTGCCTGTTTATTTATTTAGGCATAGCCCTTACAGTTGAGAGGGAAGTTGATGTGATTCAGACCTAGGGATGAAAGAAAACTGACAAGATTTTGTTGAGAAGCAAGAAACTAAACTGAGTGCCTAATAATGACCATTTAGGAGAAAGTGGCAAAAAGTAAGTAGATAGTTGAGACTATGAAGGCTTTGGAAGTTGAGCAAAGAAGTTTAGATTTGACGAGGCAGAAAATAAGAAGACACTAAAGCTTTTGAGTGTGAGAAGGACATCACTGCAGAGGTGTTTTAGGAAGCATAGTGTGGCAGCCATGTGTCAGAGGGGTAACGTTGGGAGGACCTAGAGGCAGAAGCTCCTTCAAGGTCAGTCACTGTGGTGGACACATTAGGAGGCTGTTACCGAGAGAACTGTAGGTAAATGGAAAAGCATGTGAGAAACAAATCCACAGAGCAAACTTACTGACTAAATACAAGCAATCAAAGAGTCAAAGATTTCACTGTAAGTTCCCAAGCTTGGCTCAGACTTAAGTGGGCAGGGGGAGTGAAAAGCAGGGGGTCTGATAGTGAGGCATGACCCTGCCCCCTTTCAAACATAACCCTTTAAACAACCAGTGCGAAGCAGAAATAATGTGTTTATAAAGTTGTTTTTTTTTTTGAAGTAACAAAAACATTGTCATTTTTCATCATGATTTTTTAGAGGCTTTTGTAGTTTAATGAAACCATGTTAGAGGCTATTTTATTTATAACATTTAGAGGTTATACTTATATTAGCCTGTTAATGTCATTTATGCTAAATAAGTATTGAAGAAATCTTTTATGGAATGTGGAACAATGTAAGTCCAGGACAGTTTTGTATCTGAATAAAAAAGATTGATTAAACTAAAATATCTAGAAATTGTTCTATTTTACTTCCATAAGGTGACTATCAGAGTTGCATATAGTAAGTATTCAATAAATACTCATTGAACCCATGAATGAAAACAAACCCAGAACTAGGTCATGAGGTGAACTGTACATAAGGTGAAATGAAACATTCATGGGAGTTGACATGTTTGTTGGAGATCCATCAGGAGAAGTTTGTTGGTTCCTATTTACAAGACTTTTAGCAAGACAGGATTGCCACTATGCGTTTGCAGAAGGAAGGAAAACAAAGTGCCCCAACACCAATCCATAAATACCCTGCAACCCTTTCAGGGGCACCACAGAGGAGATGGGGTGTGGGGGATGGGAGAGGGTTGAATTGGAACAAATGAAAATTGATTCCATTTGGCTTCGCCCTCTTACATTCTAATTTTGTGACTATAAAGAGATACTTCTCAACAATTCATAGTGTAGCTGCAAAAAAGCAGACACAGATCTGCAAATTAGAGGTCAGTTTTCTTTATTCTGGAAAGAGTTCTAGAGTATTTGGGGCGATAGAGTTCTGTTGCCTCTTGAGGACAGATTGTGAAGATCAGGGTAAAGAAATGTATAGTGTATAGAAAAGGCAGAAAATATTAGCCATATAAAAGATGAAATTCATTCCCATATTACTTATTTTATTGGGTCAAACATATATGGCTATCCTTTCTACATCCTTAAAAATATCAATGATAAAAATCCTCAAAAGGGAATTCTACATTTGGCTCAAATTACTTACCACATTAAAGATGTTTTCATTTATAGTTTGTAGAAGTGAGATAAAAAAAAAAGTTACTTTTTATTTTTTTACCATGAGATTCATCCACCTCCTTCCCCCAACATACCTTTTATTTTTTTAAGGTGACCATATTTATGGCTTTTTGTTTATTTTGCCCCTTCGTGTATTTGAATTCTGGTCACCATTTGTGAATTGTCCGCACGTATTAAAGTTCACTTTTCCTGTTTGCCATTATCAAGTATTTTAGAATAGCGATATCTTTAAATTTCTGCAGGATTATTTTTTTTTTTTTAAATTTTATAGCTACTTTATTTTATTTATTTTTATTTATTTATTTATGGCTGTGTTGGGTCTTCGTTTCTGTGCGAGGGCTTTCTCTAGTTGCGGCAAGCGGGGGCCACTCTTCATCGCGGTGCGCGGGCCCCTCACTATCGCGGCCCCTCCCGTCGCGGGGCACAGGCTCCAGACGCGCAGGCTCAGTAGTTGTGGCTCACGGGCCCAGCCGCTCCGCGGCATGTGGGATCCTCCCAGACCAGGGCTCGAACCCGTGTCCCCTGCATTAGCAGGCAGACTCTCAACCACTGCGCCACCAGGGAAGCCCAGGATTATTTTTTGGTTTGTTTTAATCATAAGATGTTTACGATAATGTGGTTTTAGCTTATACATCACCTTTTGCATTAGTAATGATCATGAGTTACTTCATCTACTTAGCCATGACAGCAAACTTAATGGACCAAGTCATCATACATTTCTGAGATATTTTCATCACCTTGTACCAAAATCCTAAAATTCATCTGCTATGTGCATCACATTGTAAGTTTTTTTGATCAAACTTAGAAAGATTATGAAAAATACAATGTGATAGTACTGCCATAAAACTTAATCTAAGCGTTTAATAGGAGACCGCTTATGTTCTGCAAGGTTTTTCATTTTTGTTGATAATAATTTTATTGCTTACATAGCCTCCATAGTATCTACAAGGAAAAAGTAGTGGTCCTGGCTCATAGCTAGATAAGATTGCTGGTCAAATCTTTACTCAACAAAAATGGTTTCCGTCATTGGGTATCACAAAAAAGGACAAATAGGAATATTTTATATGCTAAAACAAAATGGCTTTTGCTATCTGGCCCTCTTTTCTAGTCCCTGTTTTACAACATTCTCATTCGTTTTGGCACCTCTTTACTCTCCTCTGTAACTTTGTACTCCTCCAACTCTCATCCCCAACTTTTGTCATGATCCTGACAGCCTCCAGCTTCTATGAGGTTAAGTTCTAACTTAACTTCCATTGACTTCAGTGGTCATTTGACTTCCATCCCCATTCACACTTGCTTCAGAAATCCACACCCATCTGGATCCTATGAGATCCATCATCTGACACTTGTCACTGCCTCACTGTCTTCTGCATCATTAATTTCCCCTCACCACTAGCTCATCACCATCCTCATACTGACATTCTCTACATCACTCTACTTAAAAAAACCCTCCCATGATGCCACAGCCACCTCCGCATGCTGCCCCATTTCTCTGATCCTTTTTACAGCAAAATACCTCAGAGAATCATCTGCACTTGACTCCTCCATTTCCTTCATCTTCATTCTCTCTTATACCCACATTCAGGGGGCGTTTGCCTTCACCACTCTTCAAAAGAAGCTCTGGTCAAAGACTCTAAGGACCCATTCTTTGGCAAAAATCATGGTCAATTCCTAGTTCTCATCTGACCAACCAGCAACTTTTGACAAGTTCATCTCTCCCTTCTTTTTGAAATGGCTCTTTCACGAGGCTTCCATACCCCATTCTCTCTGGATCTTCTACTTCACGGACTGTTCTTGCTCAGTCTTCTTCACTGGTTTCTTCTTATTTAAGGAGGGGATAGTGTGAATATTCCACCCCAGTTCAGGCAATAAAGTGGCAGCATTCCTATAGAAATTTAAAAACAGTAACAGTAAAACTGACTAAAAGTTAGCCTGCTTGATTATTATTTTTACCACGCACTGGCAATTCTAGACAATGTCAAGGATAAAGTACTTTGCCCTGCTGGAGTGGGCTGCTCACAGCGTCCCCTCCTTTGGTGTGTCCTGTGTAAGAGTGTATCCTGGGTTCAGTCATGTACTCTCATGTATCCTCTAGGTGATCTTATTCAATCTCATCTCAAGGACTTAAATGAGCATCTATATGTTGACCTCTTCCTTCCTTCCTACCCCTCCTTCTCCTTTTCCTTCTCTCTTTCCCTCGCCCTCTCCTCTCTGCCCCCACTGCCACACTTTACCTACTTGACACCTTTACTTAGGTATATAAACAAGACATCTCAAACCAAACACTTTCCAAATGACTGATTCCAAACCTTCTCCTCCCTCCCAACTTGTTCCACCTGCACTTTTCCTCATCTCAGTAAACAGGATCTCCGTTCCTCTAATTTCTTGGGCAAAAAACATTGGAATCATCTTTGATTTGTCTTCTTCTGTCACTTTCCTCATCAGACCCATCAGCAAGTTCTATCTACTCCTTCTATGAAGTATGTACCATCCCTCTACTGCCTCTTTCACCATCATCTCTCACAATATCACCAGGGCCTTATTTTACTTCTCTGTGTAATTTTACGCTGTGCCTCAAACTTCTGGAAAGTTCTTTTCCTTTGGTCACTGTTTTACCGATCACTCCAGGGTCCTGTGCCTACCTCTTTGTTCTCCATCATCACCTTTTGTATTCTTTCAGTAATCTTCAAGCCACTTGCTTCTTAATTTTCCTTCCTTAGGGTTCTGTCCTCAGCTCTCCTCTTCTGTATGCTATGTGTTCTTCCTCAGAAGTCCGATCTACTCACTAGTATTAGTTATGACTTCTTCCAAATGATTTTCAACTCAGACTTCTCTTCCAGGATCTAATTTCAGTAACTTAAATTTTTACTCATCAGCTCTCCTCTAATTCATGTCCAAAATTGAGCTCATCATCTTTTCTCTTACCCCAGTCTTGGATGTTTTAACATTCCTTTTCTCTCCAATGGAATCACTATTCTTCCTTTAATCCATGATTTCTTCTAGAAGGTAATAGATGGAAGTACAATGAATGTTCCAGTGTCCTTTTTTTTTTTTAAACAACCAAACTCTTCCTCCTCCATTCCATCCCCTGCATAGCATCCCAAAGATGCAAATATGATCATGGCATCTCCTGCTTAAAACTCTCACTTTGCCCAGATCAAGGGACCCTTTGCAATACTTGCATCCAGACAAAGAAGAAAAAAATTGGCTGTGTCTCAGAAACCATTTTTTTCTGCCACTAATACAGTCCAAAGAAACAATGTGCCAAATCTCATCAATCTGCTCATTAATGAATGATTTATTAAATAAACATTTCATGGGTACGCATAAGTATTGTCTTGAAAATTCATAGCAGGTTCCAATAGTACATTTTTCATTCTTGGCTCCAGCCTAGCCTTTCTAATCTTCCTTTTCTGGGACTATGCATACTTTCACTAACTTAACCTCTCCAGATTTATTTTACTTATGTTTGTATCCATCATTGCCTAGGTCAATTCTTGTAAGCATGATTTGGGCTATATGACTATATAAATTTGACCTTTCCTAATGTGGTGAAATGTAGAAAACTCTGAACAGTAATAACCCGAGGATAATTTACATATAATTTAGGAAACTTTTCTCCATCTTAGGTTATTGATAAATTTATTTCAACAATTACAGTGTTGATAAAAAGAATTGATTTAGTCATCTGAGGATTTTCTTTTATGGCCATATATAATTCACAAAATAAATAAGCCTGCACATGGGAAGCAATCATTTCCCCCATATATATAACTGTATAGCATAGTTTATTATAAGTAGTAGTGGTGCCTTCCATGTCAGCGTATTTAGGACATTAAATATTTAGAAAGTGTAGTACAAGGATTGTATTTCCCTGTCTTGCATAATCACCTGGAGGTGATGATAGCAACAACTTCCATTTCATCCTCACCGTGACTTTGTGAGGCAAGCAGAACAGATCACTTTATCCTCACTTTATAATAGGAAGACTGGCTCCAAAATGCTAATAGATCAGTTTAAATCTACATGGATTGAAGCAAAGTTTTAATTCCTATTTTTTACCTTTCCCATTTAACTTGGCTTTGTGAAAGCTCTAATGTACTGTCCTAGGTTCATTAAGGATTGCTTCGGAGAAAAAAATAAATGTTTTGTGCTTTGGTGATGTTCTCAGTAGGTCATATGATTTAGGTGACTGCAGTGTAAGGAATAGTCTAGAAAATTACTTGACCCAATGTTTGTGTATAAATGGAGATTTTTTGATTTTTGGAGAATGCCACATTTGCAGACCTGTATTCTGAGATTTGACTTCTCATTGAGTTTTTCTCTTAATATTATACTGACGGTGGGAGCTTGGAGTTGGGGAGGGGAGGATCCCTCTCTTGCTAGAGAAAACCTAGGGCTGACTTGTCCATCACCACAAGTCCTTTGAGTTCATCTTCCTCATTATACCTTTTGTAAATGGCCAAACTACTGTGAACTGAACAGTCTTTACAACGTGGTTCACATACCACTTTTATTGCAGCATATGTAAAATTTACTTAGGGATTTAAAAAAAAACAGAACTTGCAAACTATGTTGCTTAGGAAACCAATGTTTAGTCTTGTTAACATTTGCTATTTCTAAAATATCTACACAAATAATACTGATCTTTTAAAGGCTTAAAACACTTAACTGATGGACAGAGAGTCCATTACATATAACTATAATCTAAAATGTCAGTATACCAAATTGATGTAGTCTTTTCTTTGAATAACTTCTGTTCAGCAGTGTGGACCAAGCCAGAGAAGAATCATCTGTGAACACATCTACTAATTACTCAGTACTAGATGCTTTATATATTTATTAACGTTACTTCCTATTATCCCCTGAAATCTGGGTAGTTTTGTTTCCATTTTCACATATAGGATCCTGAATTTCAGGGAAGCTAAGTAACTTGCTCCTTCAAGCAGTCAGAAAGTGGTGGAGCTGGGATTCAAGCCTGAGTGTATTTGTTTCTTCAGTGCAGGGTTGGTTTTTTTGTTTTTTGTTTTTCCCTAGCACAAACATATACATAGGGGTAGTCAATATTCTTCTAATGAAATTGTTTTTGAACAACATAGGCTTCTAAGAGCCACTTAGCTATAGCAGAAGTGGGCTATTTTTATGTTACTGATGTCTTATCTTTTATCGTTGCTCAGAATTTCAAGCGAAGAGAATGACTCGCAAATAGTTTTTTTTTTTTATAGATTTATTTATTTAATTTATTTTTGGCTGTGTTGGGTCTTCGTTGCTGTGTGCAGGCTTTCTCTAGATGTGGCGAGTGGGAGCTACTCTTAGTTGCGGTGTGCGTGCTTCTCATTGCGGTGGCTTCTCTTGTTGCAGAGCACGGGCTCTAGGCACGTGGGCTTCAGTAGTTGCAGCACGTAGGCTCAGTAGTTGTGGCACACGGGCTTAGCTGCTCCGCGGCACGTGGGATCTTCCCGGACCAGGGCTCGAACCCGTGTCCCCTGCATTGGCAGGCAGATTCCTAACCACTGCACCACCAGGGAAGTCCCTCAATAGTTTTTTTTAAAATGACTGTTATTTCAACACAGGGTTACTTTCTCTGGTTCTCCACAGCCAGTGAATGATGGTTTCATGGATAATGGTTCCAAAGAAGCATGTCCAAGTAACTCATTGAATATGACTGAAGTAAAATCTCGGAAATGATGAAATCATTGCCATTATCATTGCAGATTCCAGAAAACATTTTTTTTAAGTTGTGAAACTGATTCAACTCTAGAATTGTTGCAGTAATTTTAAAACAATGCAGTCTCTGAGGGAAGCACCTATCATTACAGAAGTCTTTGAGGTGAAAGTGTGAGAGAAGTTGTAGAAATTTCTAAGAACCAAATAATGACTGAGACAAAGAAATGCAACTTCCCTTAGAGTAAATGATACCCTTGTAAGGGGTCTTTGATAGAGATAAAGGAAATCGTGATAAAGATGCACTGCTGGCTAAACATTTATTTTCTTTTCTATTTTAAAAAATAACTTCGCAAGGCTTTTAACCTAATATGAGGCTATTCAGAAAACTTGGCAACTGTGGAGTAGAAAGTAAAGGATTAAAAACTAGCTATGAGATAGAAAACAAAGTGTTGAAATAAGTAGCCAGTGTTGCACATGTTCCTACTGGGTAGGCTAGGGATCCGTGTGTGGACAAGACGTGTTCCTGTGTTAATGAGAAACCTAGCCAAGCCAGCATAGTGTGCCAAGGAATGAAAATCGTTTTAGACAATATAAAGAAAGATTGTCACAAATCCTATAAGGACTCGAGTCTAGAAAACTGGGCAACTGGTTGATAGATGGGAACGTGCTATTATCCCTAAATTATAAGAGAAGTTCAATCTTTTACTTTCAAAACAATCAAATAAAATAGAATCTTATATGGAGAGATGTATTAGGCATTAGTAAATTTAAGAAAAACTATTTCAGTAACAGCACTTTAAAATATGAGACCTTAAGAGGAGGTATGAGTAATTTATTGAAACTAATTGATATCAGGAACTTATTAAATTCTTTTGAGGTCCCATTACACTGAGGTCATAGATGATTCAAGAAGCAGAAAGAAGTGATCACACATTCCTGGCCTGGAGGCCCCAGGAGACACTACTGCCTTACTATATAAAAATAACTTCTGGGTAAAACCAGACAGGGCAGGGTAAAGGAGCTCTACTTTTTCAGAAAGTAAAAAATGACAAATCCAGCCCCGTTCAGGTAATTGACACTGGAGCATCCAATGAACTTCAATCTATTACTGCCTAGAAGAAATAATTTAAGAAAAGCACTGCAGATCAACAATGATAATGTTGCTTGGTTACTCAAAACCATTTGGTAACATGCTGAGTTGCTTAGCTTTTTAGAAGCACACTCTTTGTATCCACATAGGAAAAGGATGGAGAAGACCACTTGAAACCATTTTTAATTGCAAACTTGCTTCAACTGGAAACAGGCTTCTCTTTTGCAACACACAAGCAAGTCCAGAGGTTTTTATTAAAACGTGAACTACCACGGTAGTAATAAATGTTGAATTTGATGTGTTCTTCTAAATATTGATCTTGTTATGGTGAACCTGCTTTGAAGGGGTCTGAGCTGTTTTTTTAGGAGGTAGGAAACTCAAAATTTTTAGGCTTCCTGGCCCAGGAGTCCTGGGGGCTGCCTGGAGGCACCCCTGTCCAGGGGAGAGTACAGAGCTTTGGAATCAGACTCACTCAGGTGAAATCCTACCTTCTGCCACTCTGTGCCTTTGGACAAATGTCTGAGCTTTGATATCTCATCTCTTCCGTAAAAGCAATGTCTTTTCTGTGACAGATTTACTGTGAGGATTGAGTAAGAAAATGCATGTTACGTGCTTAGCACCTAACAGGTTTCCAACAAATATTCACTTATTATTTTGAACCTAGAGAGCTGCAAGTATCTTCTCTGTATTCCCAGTCTCTAAGATACCTTTTACAATGAGTCATAGAGCTGAGGTAGAGAGGGGAGGGACTTCAAAAAATGGGAGGAGGAGCTAGAAGGGCTGTTGAAATTTGTGGATTCTCTTTCAGAATTTGGTCTTATTCTCCAATTATAAAATAAGAATGGGCATATATATATATATATATATATATATATATATATATTTTTTTTTTTTTTTTTTTTAATGGATGAAAGTAAAGTGGAACTCAAAACGTTATCTAGGACCTAGGAGTACAGAAAATGCTTTTCTTTCTCTTTATGACTTTAGACCAGTTAGCTTAATATTTACTCTGTTTGGTGGTGTATTTTTTATTTTATGTGCTAAACATTTTACTAAAAATAGTGATGCACTTGATTATTTAATGCATTAACAAATCAATGGGAGGGGTTGAGACGTGGAAGTTTTGTAAGCAAATACTATCTTAGCACTATACTTGGCAACTTAAATATTCAAACATTATTTTAAAAATTCCAACTTCCACTGAACTTGTGCCAAACGCTTCCCAGATTTGCTGATAAGAATATAAAAAGCACGTGGCTGCTGCAATAATCAAGTGCAGATTAGATTAGATTTATTCCCAAATCACAGCAATCTTAAACTTAGAATTCTCTGTTTGTGTATCTAGACTGCTTTAAAAAATTAAAAATTCCAGATCTTTCCCTGATCGTTAGATTTGTATGGATTATATAGTTTTTTTAAAGTATTATTCCAATTTGCAGGAAAAAAAAAAAAATCAAGATTTGCCAGATAAGAACTTGATGACTTTTGAACTACGATTGAATGCCTTGAAAGTTATCAGTTAACTTACAGAATAAATATTATTCAAACAAGGGAAGGAAAAAAGGAGTAGTGAGGTGGACAAGCTTATGAGTAGGTGTGGCAGGACAAGAAAAGAGAAAGAGTGGTGAGGGCTTTCATTCTCATAATTAAAAGGAGTAAGAACCCTAAAAATTTAGGTTTTAAGTATTGCCTTTGGAGATGTAACCATTTGGTTTGGGGTAAGGGAAAAGGTGGTTAGCAGAACTCAGGTTAAATGAGAAAAAAGGGAAATGAGAAATAATTACAGAATCAAAAGGAAAGCCACATTTAGGATTTTAAAAATATGGTTCAGTATATCATTGTGGTTAAGAGAGCTATTCCTGAATAAAGCTATATGGGTTCGAATCATAGCTCCACCACTTGCTTGAGGTGTCCTAACACATAGAAAGGGCCCCAGTCAGTACCTGGCACGAAGCAAATACTGTAAAATGTTGGTGGTAGTGATGGTGATTGTGGTAATCAATATACTATTCCTCAGAAAATGCAGCAATGACTCCTACCTTGTGTTAATAAAAATAAAGTAATTTGGTATCATTTTCGAATGTGTGATCATCACAAAATTGACAGAATAGAGTAGAATACTGAATGAATTGTCAGTGATCTTATTTTTAAACAGTATTAAATAAGAAAGGGCAGGTGCTAGAGAACACAAGTTAGTAATCTAATTAAATCACCAGCAAAAGAGACAGATCGTGTTAACAACAGTCAGATTTGTTATTACAGAGCCATTATTAAAGTGAAATATTGAAAGATGCTAGTATCATTAGTAGGCTTTAAACATGTCATTTTACACAGGCAGAAAATATAATCAGTTCACTTGATAAGTTAAAATCTCCTTTATTAAAATATTTATATCATTTGTATAAAGGGGGCACTATTGTTGAGGATCTACAAAGAATTCTGTGGCATACTGCACTACATTCCTTTATAAAATTATTTGCACAAGTCACTCTCTTCGGGGTAGTCTCCAAGTGCCACATGATCTAATTTGTGAGATTAAATAACAGTTTTGGTTTTGACATTTTGCACATTTCCTTAAATCGCTATTAAATGTAAGGATTTCAATGCGGCACCAAACTATTATTTGGTTACATTTTATATTCTAAGAATGTAAATCTTTTATGAAATAGAAATTTTCACAGGACTAGTGAAAAGTTGCTTTCTTCCCTCCTCCTTCCCGCCCCTCTCCACACACACACACACTTAGTTTTCTGGCCTTCACAAAGGTAGGAAAACATTTATAAGCTTCTAAATACTGTGGTATTAAAACTGGACACATCCAAAATTTCACAGACTTTTTTACCATACTGACCTGGGTTTCATTTCAGGCTCTGTCAGTTTCAAACTTGGGGACTTGAGGCAAGTGACCTTAACATCTTTGAGCCCCCAGGCTCCTGATTTGTAAAATAAAGATTAAGCATTACCTCATGATTTTATTGTGAGGGTTACATGACTGTTTTTACACAAATAGTTTACCACAGTATCTGGCAGAGATACAAACTTAATAAGTTGTCATTGTTTTCTTTTTATTTTCATGAATCTTCAAAGAGTAGCAGTCATTTGGTCAAATTCACTTAGCTACTACTGATATCTATTTGAACAAGACTAATTAATACATTGAAGTGTGTGTGTGTGTGGAATGGTAAGGATTATTTGATAAAATGGAATTCTTTTTGCTAGAAAAGAGGGGAAGAAATGGTTTTACATGCACACATTTATATATATATATACGTATATATGTAAGAGGACTTCTCTGTTTTTGCTATAATTGAGGAAGCTTTGAATTTAGAGTTCTGAGGCTCTGGGAAGCTTTTATAAAATTCTCATCTTGAGATTCATCTGTTTCAGGATATAGGGTGTGGTTTAGTATTTTGAATAAAGGTATCCTAGGTGACTTTGATATGCCTCACTTTGTCCTAAGTTGAGAATCTCTTAAAATGAAAGCTCTCAAGGAACTCACAGTTTCTTGGGGAAATAGACATGAATCATATAAAAGTTATCACAATACATCAAAAGTGCTGAGACATATGTATAAGCTAATTGTTAATGAAAGCACAGAGGAGGTGATACTTGCTTTAGGTTTTGAGGGAAGAATGAGAGTTTAACAGGAGAAGAAAAAAAAGACATTCAAAAAATAAAAGGAACAACGTTGATCAAGGCATAAAGATATGAGAGATTGCCAGGAGGAAGAAGTGGCCTTCTTGAGTGACATATTGATTGGACACCAATGTTGTGATCTATTAGGAAGTTATTCCTGAATTTATAAGCAAAGACTGATGACAAATTCTTTTTTTCAAAACTAATTTAAGATATAGTTACAAGATAATTGTTTTTTGTTGCTGTTGTTGTTTGGGAAAGGGCACTGGGTATTTATTATGATTGTATTGTTTTTAAATTGTTTACCATCAAAGGTCAAAGGTTTTGTGTGTAGCAGGAAAAACAATTAGTGAAGGCAATAATAGTGCTTCGGTGTGCACTTCTATTTTAAAGGTTAATTATTTGTTTAATTAAAGCCCTCAGAATCAACCACAGATGCTATTGCCTAGAAATATTAGATAAACTTGAGTCTATTTAACAGTGTAAGGATTGTGTGACAGCTTTTTTATCCTCTCAACGAGATATGGCCTTTTCTCACTTTAAAGACCATATCACATTTTCCCTTTATTTGGATTATTCTCTCTTATGGTTGTTGATTATTTATTTAGTTATATCTGTATTTTACAAATGAGGGAATCAGGGCTTAAAGAGGTCAAGTAATATACCAAAAATCCAGTGCTAGGGCCATGATGTTTACTCAAACAATTTTACTTTCTTGAATGATAGCTCTTGAGATATTATGAGAAATTAGATTGGAAAGACATGGAATTCCAGAGATTGTTGTGGAGGCTATTGAAATTATCAGGAAAGAGATGATGACAGAAGAATAGAGAAACAGACATGACAAGAGACTTTGTAAAATGGAATCAACGCCATGTGTTGAGTCAATAGAGAAAGAATATGGTATGGAAAGTGATTTCTGAAGTCTAGTTGTTTTTTATAGATTTCCCTACGACAGGGAACACAAAGGAAGAATGGAGCTAGATGAAACCTATGATTTCTGTCTGGGGATAAGTTTAGCAAACCAGGACATTGCCGGCACTTCTGCTCTGGAGCTCACCTAAAAGATCAGAATAAAGATGTGGATTTATTGATGACTTGGACATATTCTTCAGGTTTCTTCAAGTGCTTGTTTTTTGCTTTGGTCTCTCACATCAGCTACCATATATTGAGTATTTTTTTTCCTTTTTTTTTCGTACCTTGACAGAGAAGTAAAAGTATGCTCATAGTTTATGTAATGTGCCATTGTCGTTACAACATGTAGGTTTGGCCAAATAACCAAGTGGGAAAAATCAGAATGAGCCTTTCTTGTTTCCATATTTTATCTGCATTATTATATTCGCTGTGTGCTGCTGATTATTGAGAATTAGATCTAATCTTGCCACTCCCTGGGCTCATTTTTCCAGCCACTAGGATGTAAGGTGTGCCAGAGATTCACCTGAGTTCTGCCTGATGCTTATCTCTTTGAAAGCCAAATTTTGGGTTCTTGTGATACTGGCTGACACTGCAGAGCTGAACATGGCATGCTGATTACCTTTCACTCTGATGTCCTCTGCAGAAACTGCCTCTCTGGGAGCCAGGACCTGTGAGGATGATCTTACGGAGCAGCAGTTGAGAGCGACCTCAGGTAATTGGTCTTATTCTTGTCTGTCTTGAATGAGCTACATTTGTTACTCTCATAATTTATGTAATGAACTATCTCTGGAACTGCTCTAATTAGGACTGATCAGATCCCTTATACAAATAATTTAAATCCTATATAGAATATATCAATATTATATAGAATAAATCAAATATCGGATTGGCCAAAAAGTTCGTTCGGGTTTTCTGTGCGAGCTGACAAAACCCGAACGAACTTTTTGGCCAACCCAGTATATAATAAATCAATTAAATCACATGTAGCCAATATTTGGATGCATATGTAAAGCAATTTCTTAAAGACGAGGTAACTTCTGCTGGATAATTTCTCACATCTACATTTACACACAATGAAGTTTTACCTAAATGGTCAGTTTTACACAATGTATAAGTCAATAAGCTAGGTATTATTTTTCCCCAAGTCAAACAACCTGAATGGTGGAGTTAGTTTTGGTAATTAATGAGTTGATTGGATTTTTACTGCCCTGTCAATACAATCACTAGTTCCTGTGCTTTGCATGCTTATGTGTGTGGTAAAAGATAGAGGCTATGCCTTCTTAGCATTATATTCAGATAATTTAAGGGGAATTTCATCCATGTTGCTACAACACACCTCATTTATTTCTGCTGTATAAACATGATTCCAGTTTCCAGATTTATACAGCTGGAATAATAATGTGCTATACAGAACAAAAAAAAAATCATTATAAAAAGTCCTTCACATTCATAATGGGGTATTGAAATACTTTTAGAAAATTGCAAATGAAACCATTCCTCCAATATAAACTCAGGACTTCCCTCTTAAAAAAGTCTTCAAAGTTAAGTTTACCTTCACCTATGTGTGTCTCATGAATACTTTTTTATTTATAAGTAATTATTTTTTATTTTATATATTATTTTCCCTAGAAAACTAAAGAACATATTTAAGCTAAAGTAGCATAAACTCAGTTCTTCCTCCTCACTTCAAGCCAATCAAAAATTGCATTAATGACTGGATTGAAAGTAAGAGGGCAAAAATCAAGACCATGACAAAAATATTAGACTAAAACGAGACCGCTCCCTCTCAATACATTTCTTTATTGTTTTGTAAAAAAAAAAAAGACACCAAAATTTACATCTTCACTTCAACCTCTCTGAGAAGCTTTATATTTAGACACTCCCATGCCTTCTGGATATTTTCATAGGTATGTTCTACAGGGAAGTCAACTATAACAAATTCCAAACTGAACTTCTCTTTTCTGCAAAACCATTTCTTCTTCTCTTTTAATTGATGACATCATACCATAGACCTAGTTACCCCAAGTAGGAAAACTAGGCATCACCAATTTTACTCAAAATTGCCAGGAACTGTTGGGCATAGGTTATGAGTAAGGCAGATGAGTTCTCTCATTTTTAGACAATATTACTATACAAATAAATGTTATTTTCAGATTGCAACAAATGTGAAAAAGGAATTGAAAGAGGTAATGTGTAGAGCAGAGGTTCCCAAAGTGTGGGCCCCTTAAAAGCGGCATCAGCCCAATCTGGGAACTTGGAAGAATGCAGATTCTTAGGCCCCATCCCAGACTTAACTGAATTAGAAACACTGAGGATGGGGCCCAGCAGTCTGTGGTTCGACAAGCCCTCCAGGTGACAGTGATTCTCTCTAAAGTCTGAGAACCCCACCTGTGTGACAGGTGATGTACTACCTTAGAAGCAGTGGTCAGAGAAGTTCTCTGAGGAAATGACAGGAGAGCTGAGTCCAAAATAATGAGAAGGACCCCATTAGGGGAAAGGCATTACAGACAGAGGAGGGGAGGAAGTTGGTCATAGTGCATGAAGAGAAAGAAGGCTGACCTGGAGATAGATGAGTGAGTGAGGAGGAGAACAATGTAAGATGAAGTCATAAAGGTAGGCAAGGCCTGATCATTTCAACCACAGTAAGGAGTTATGTATGTTATTTTAAGCAAAGTAGGAAGCCATGGCAGGCCTCAAACAGGAGAATGGCTCGATTTTATTATATGAAGGTACGCAGAATAAATTGTGGGAAAGCAAGAGCAAGTCTTCCCCAGTTATGAGACCATTGCAAGATACAGGTAAGCGATTAAGGGTACTGGCAATGGAAATGTAAAGAAATAGTTGGATTTACTGTATACCAAATACTTTGGAATTCGAATTAATGGGACTTGCCAATGGATTGTGTACGTAAGAGAAGGAAAGAAAGAAGTCGGTGATGACTCTTGCTTTTTGTGAATGGTTGTACCATTAACTGAGGTGGTGGAGACTGGGGAGAAACAAAGTGAAGTATGTTGAAGAGGGATCAAGAGCTCTGATGTGGGCATATTAAGTTTGATATGCCTTCCAGACATCCAAATGGAGATATAAAATTTAAAACAATGGATCTGGATGAAATCATCTAGGGAAATCATTATTTTTCCTCAAATCAAACATTCTTTGTAGATAAGAGAATAGGGCTTAAGACAAATGCTGGAGACACTCCAATATTTAGATTTTTAATGGAGGAGGCCCCAGCAAAGGGGAATAAGAGGGAACTTTCAGAGGGGTACGATGAAAATCACAAAAGTCTCATGCAAAGAAATTCAAGAAAGGGACGTTTTTCAAGGAGAAAGGAGTAGTAACATCTATTGAGCAAAGTTAAGTAAGATTCAAACAGAAAAGTGGCCACTGGATTTCACAGCATGGAAGTCATTGGTGGCTTTGAGAAGAGGAATGGATGTGAAGCCAGGCTGGAGAGGGTTGAATAATGAATGTGATTTAGTAGAGAGAGAAGATGTAAAGCAAAAAACAAAAAACCCAAACCAGACCAAAACCAAACCAAACCAAACAAATACTCCTTTTAGGTTTTATTGAAGGGCAATAGAGGAATGGGATGGAGTCTGGACTTCTCCTTTTCTTCCCAATTTTGCTTCCTAAATGGAAGTCAGTGTTCCAACTAACAAGTATTGCCCACCTTCTATAATTCCAGGCACTAATCCTGGTGCTTCTGGCACAGTGACAAATAAGACAATCACTGTTTTCAATAAATGTGTACCTATTAGAGGAAGTAGGTAAGACGCAGATAATTTCCACATACTATGGTAAGTTGTTTGACACCAGTGCACAAGAAAAAGAAAAAGAAATTTATCCAGAAACATTACTCCTAGTTCAATATTTAGGGAAGATTTTTTTGAGAAATAAGCAATTAATAATGATAGTTAGCATTTTTTAATACTTATTGTGTGTTTTGCTCTGTGCTGACTGATTTTTATACATTATAACAAATCCATGAGGTGGGTATTATTAACTCCAGTTTTACATATGATGAAACTGATATTTCCCGAGCTAGGCTTAAAGGAAAGATGGGAATTATACAGTGGAGAAAAGTTGTTCTAGATAAGAGAAAGAAACAGAGTGGTATGTCTTATAGGAAGGGAGAGGGCATTAATGACTATTGCATGTGTCTAAACAGTGGTGCACAAAATGTGGCCCTTGGACCAAAAGCTTTAGCATTACCTGGGAACTTAGAGATATAAATTCTCAGGCTTTACTCTAAACCTACCAAGTCAGACGTTCTAGGGATAGAGTCCAGCAATCTGTGGTTTAACAAGTCTTCCAGGTGATTCTGGTGCCGTAAAATTTGAGAACACTGTACCTGAGAGTTAAGTGCTAGGTAGGAAGTGAAGAAAGATGAGACCGGACTGGTAGACAAGGGCTGGCTATTCTTGCCCTGTACAGAAGACTGAGCTTTTTCTTTATGTGATGGCAGTCACTGAAAGATTTTAAGTAGAGAAGTCAAATTTAAGTAGATCATATAAAGGATAAATTTGGAGGGAGTGGGGACTGGACAGGGAGACAATGAAGGGGCCCAGGAAGGAATTCTTGTAAGCCAAGTATCTAGAATAGATGCTCCATAAAAAAAACTACAGATGTTTGAGTCACTAACCTCTGCTTCCTCTTTACACGGGCTTAAAAAGTATGTGGTGTTTTCCTTAGAAGACTCAGAGGGTTTCCAAACCCAAGTATAATAAAGCAATGGGAACCAAGCAAAACTGGTGTTCAGATCAGAGGCATATCAGTGAAGCCGATTTGCTTTGAAATTATATAATTTTGTAGAATAAATTGATAGTGATTTTCCAATCATTTTTTATTACTCAAAGGAAAATAAACTACTCATTCAAAAACTTTTCTTTTAAATATAGTTTATGTGTATGTGTAACTTATAAGATCATCATTTTAGTATGATAAAAATGCTAGGGGAAGTTGACTGTACTGTACTTTTATAGTATATATGACTATAGTATTACTTTGTCTTCTTCCTATTATTTTGAAACGTTTTAAAATAGAAACATTTTATCATTTATCTGAAAATTGGGAAGTTCTACTGGACCCTAATGTGCATTTAAGCATAACTACATTCATATCATAAAGTTTAACATATGAATACTATATTTTTTATTTTCCATGAAGCAAAAGAATAATTGAAATATGGACAGTGTGAATACAATATTATGAAATGCTATAATACTTTCATTATTATTACATGTAACATGTTGAAGAAATGTATTGATGAAAATGAAAACTGCTTTAGCATCTTTATTTGGGGATTTTATGTAATTTAGTATCCTTATTTGGGAATTTTACGTGATTTCCCTCAGTTCTAAGACATCCCTTTAATACATTTAATGTCATACGCTGTTTTCCTTCTTTCATAAAATTTTCTTCCTTTTTTCATAAGCATCTTACGTTTTATGGCATTTTACAGTTGATGAAATGTGGTACTTGAAAATTATTCAATAGAATGTAGCCAACTCTTGCCCTTAACCCCAAATCCAACCTACAAGGTTTTCTAGAGAAAGTGGTTTCTCCATGTGAATACTCTTGACTCTAAAGCCTATTTATAAAATGAATGTCAAATTTATTTCAAAAACTCTCTTTAAGAATGAAAGTGACTTTTTACTTCTGACTTGCAGGAAACTTTATGGTGTACATAAGTTACCCTTTGATTCTTTTTTTTACGTGATTAAAAATTCGCCAAGTTCTATGGCTCCAAAGAGCCTACCTGTAATAAACAGCTTTCGCCTTCAAAACCACAAAACAGGTCTGAATTGCTGGAGCATTAGAGCTAATTGCCTGCCTACTTCAAAGGAAGAACAAGAAAAGTGTGGGGAGTGACAGAAGCAGAGGGAATGCCAGCAAATCCACCTCTGGAGGTTATGAGCTGTGGCTTGGAGGAGCCGGGCAAAGTTATGGCCTCAGAACTGCTGTTTGCGATTAAGTTGATGGGGAGAGTCTATCCCACAATCTCTCCCCGCTGCTGACACAGAGTCTTTGTTCGCATTCAGATTTCTCAAACTGTTGCCAGGGTCAGGCTGAGGTCAGACACCACAGTGATGTATAGAAGAACTTGTCTGGGAATTTCTCTCACACTTAAGACACATACCAGAAAAATGAAGAAGAGGATCCTGCAAAAACTGTCTGATGAGACGCAGATGATACTGTAGTTTTTCTTTTCGTACCTTCATAATCTTCGTTTTCTTCTCCTGACGCACAATGTTTTATGAACATGAGTTGCGATAGCCCTTACAGTTTTCTGTCCCCTCCAGATAAGGACATTCAGTAGCACTCTGACGCTTCATTTTCCCGCCCTGGGGGAGAGGTCCAGTAAATCTACTCCAAGAAGTCTCGCATCCCTTCCCCGGGATGAGCTGAGCAGTAACTGCCACGGGCCGTCCGTAGGTCGCGGGCCTGACTCTGGATGTCACGTCACGTGTGTGGACTTGGCAGGGACACAGCCTGATCTAGTCATGATCTCAGCCTCCCAGCCTCCCAGACTGAGCCAGGCCGCTGTCCCCACCCAGCCTGGCCCCCTGATGGGAGGAGGGAGCCTGGGTTTGATCAGTGATTATCACCGACAGGTGAAAGCAGGCTACAGCCAGGAGGAGGGTTGATTCTTTCTTCTTCAAGTACAATTTCCACGTGTATTGAAAGGGAAGCTGCCCCCAAACCCTCCGATGACCCACCCCTCCCCAAGGACCTCCCCTCTGCTTTTGTGCAGTGGCAAAGTGCAAATATGGAATCAAGAGATTTGTATGGTGCCTTTGAGGACTTAACAGTCGAAACAAACTCCGGTTTCAAATGTATTAAGCGTCCTTGTTTTCCCCTTAGTTTTTTTTGAAGTTTCCCCCATTGAGCCCAGAACTGGCCCCCCTCTGTTGTTTTCTGCTCTCATGGTTGTAGAGCATGGCTGGCAAGTGAGGCACTAAATAGCAATTTTTTCTTTTTTTTTTTTTTTGGTGCTCAGCTGCTACGTATGACAGTGGATATTTCATTCTGCTGTCAGAACGTTATTAAAAAAACATGGGGTGTGGAGAGGGCCATGATTTCCCCTTTCAATCACTACAGCATTTGCAATGAAAATTTTATGCAGTGTGTAATTTTCAGTTAATGCTTGACACTTAAAATGTCCGGAGCTGCGTTTTGTACGGTTCTTGAAGGGTTAATTGTATCATGTTCTCTGCATAAAAGCTCTGCTTATCAAAAGCAAATAGAAGAGTGTATGCAAATGGGTGTCGATGACCTTTTGCCTTTCCAGGGTTAATTTATATGGTCATTAAAGATTTTATGAAATTGAGTAGCCTGGTGTTTCTAATCCCATTTTACCTTCTTCTCCTAATTTATGTAATTCCTACCTGAACAGGGAAATATGATTTTTATTTTTTGTGCCGCAATGAAAACAGCATGCCATGCTGTGGGGAGTTGTGAGTCTGGTTATCTGGCATTACTCAGATTGCTAAAAATTCATTAAAATGTGACATCAGCACAGTGAGAGACAAATGATCGCAGGATGAAAGGGAACAGTGGGCCTTTCACGGATTAGTGCTACACAGACCCAGCATAGAGGCTAACTGCATAAACAGATTAATCCACCAGCAGCGGCATAGCTAAGATTTACAGAATAATTAAATAGGGTTGAGTTACTATGAGGATTTCCATGTAATCTAGCTGGTGTGAAACCCGTGAATGAGGTGTGGGGTGACACGGTTGTCATAGAAGTATACCTTCTTCTGTCCTACGCCCTGTATAGCTCCCCCTATAGAAAAAAAATAAAATAAAATCCCAGTGTAACTGAAGTTTTGAGATCTTACTCTGACAAATTCCAAAGAATTCCTCTGGGGTCTAAGGGCTGAAAGGCAGGAGTAACACCTGTCTTACATTTAACCCGTCATTATCACATTATTGAACTAAGAAATTTTTCTGAGAATTCGGTTCCTTCTGCCATTTATCCAAATCCATGCAGCAGTGGGTTCATGCAGCTTAGAAGGTTCTACTATTGAAATTACAAAATTGCCTTACATCCATTTTTCAATCTTTTCTATCTTAAACTGTATTTCTTTGAAAAGATTTCTTTTAATTTAGTACAGGCACCTTTTCTCAATGGATAATAAAAGAAGTTGCTTGAGATTAAAAACTAACAAAACAAAACCTGCATTGGTATAGCCAGCAGGTTCTAATAGTGGCTTTTACTAAATTCATGCTCTTTTTTGAGAATGAATGTCTGCAAATGATTCATAAATAACAAAGTTCTTAAATGGTCACATAGTTTATTTTCATGTGTGTTTTTCTAGGGTTTTCCATCCAACTGACTGGTCTGTCTTTCTTAACAGAAGAACAAAGTGAGGAGGCAGAAGGAGCTATTAAACCTACAGCTGGGGCTGAGGATGATGAGAAAGACACAAGTGAGAGAGACAATAATGAAGGCAAAAACTCTAATAAAGACTCTGGTAAGATGCTAGAATCTTTCACCTTTCCTTCCCCCACCTCCATTCCCTGCAATCTGCTCTTCCTTCACTGCCCCCCCCCAAAGCTTATTAAAAGCTTTTATTCATTTTAAACTGTCTGAACATTCCCACTACTATTCATTGCATGTGCATTTTGCATGTGATTTCTATCAGTAGCCTCCCATTGACCTATTTTTAATCATAACCATCTGACAGAATAGATGTGGATAAGTTGAAGAATATTGCAGGACGACCAGCGAGATTATTTTTTAATCAAATCAGTTTGTGTGCTTGTAATTTTTTAAGCGCCTTTCATTAATCTTAGCTATACTTGTGATTCCTCTGATGGCATATTAATTTTTCATAAGCACAGGATTAGATATCACTTGAACTTTTTCATTCAATCACATGCGCCGCCCGCCCTCCCCAAACCACATAACCTTAAAAATAAATGTTATTTTTCCTTGCTTTTTTACAACTTACACTCAGGAATTTGCCCTTTTTAAGGGCATCTATTTGAGGCATTTCAAACAAAATCCAGTGAAAAAGTTTACAGATGATTCAGCCTAAGAAGAGGAAATATCATTGAGAAGGGATTAGGTGCTGGGTAATTTTGATCTTCTAGAATAGACAAATCCCAGTAATGAAAGCTACTGTCTTTGAAAACAAACCTTCGTGTCATGACATTTACTTGTGCACAAACAAACCCTAGGCCAGCATCTGGTGTGGATACCTAAGGCTTTTTCTGTGTTTGATTTGGCAAATATATGACTTCATCCATGCTTTGTATGTATGAGATGGAAATCTATGGTCCCAATGAATATTACATTGGCTCCTTTTGCTGCACGCTATACCTAGTTTTATTATGTTGGACTCATTGAAGCAGAAGAAGTGCTGAAACGGGTTCAAGCCTATTAGTTTCAGGTAGTCATCTATCTTTTCCTTGAATTCCAATGACAGCCACATCTAAAGAAGCTTGTTTTCACTGTGAAGACATTGGGTTGTGCAGAAAATATCATTTTCACTTGCAAGTTTACTTAAACCTGAATTATCCCACATTTGTGGTTCAGTCTTTGCATATCTAAGTTTTCCATTCCCTTCAAAAATTATTTGAAGGGCCTCCCTGATACCCATCCCACACCGTTCAATGCTGAATTTCTCTCTGGAGTCCAGTGAGAAGAGTGCCATTTAAATTTGCGTCTAGGATATAGTGGCTAACATATGATTCTAATTTGATTTAAACAAAGAAGATCTAAGGTTGGTTTTGAGCCTAAAGCAATGTAAAAAAAAAAAAAATGCCCTAGCTGTATATTAATACAGTTCCTGAGGTCACTGACAAGGAATTTGAAGTACCTTGTGATCAGTTAAGGTCAAGGGTAGTGCCATTTAAGCTTCATTTGAAAAGAATTGGCAATAGCAAGGAAGTCAGTTTAGGTCTAGGATGGACCTCATCAAGGCTAGCTGATGGACTGCTTCTGGGAGGGCAGGATTCTGCTGCCTTCAGTGGTGATTTTCTCACAGCAATGCCAAAAGAGATTGCAGACCATACACCCACCCAACCCCATTCTTCAGAAGAATGTGTAAAACACACAGGACATTGGTGTTCGTTGAGTGTTCACGTAATACATAGGAATGTGACATTTTGCTTGGCTTTAAGTAACTAATACCTTGTAAAGGATGCGTTGTGGGAATCTCTTGAAAATGGCTCCAGTCTCACCAGTGAGGCAAGAGTCTTACTTGGAACATACCACAGATGCAAGGGCTCTATCTCCACCAGCCCGGTTTACTGCTCTACATAAATAATGGGCTCAATCACGCCCTAACGGCCTGATGAGTTATCGTCCTTTCTTGGGCATCTAATTGTACCATCTAGACAGGACTCGGCATGTGAGAGGATACAGACCATTGGATAATGATAGTTTTCTAAAACACATCTTTATCCCTGTAGAAACGCCTCCCCAACTACATCTGTAGGGATAAAAATGGGCTTTCATACCAACTCAGAGCAATTACTGAGAGGCAAATATTTAGCCTTGAAACCTCTCAGACACCAAGACGGTTATTATTGACAACTAACATGAACTTTTAACAAAGTTTTCTGCTTTCTACATTGAATCTGATTAGCTGAAAAAATTATTACATGGATTTTTTTCCTTGTAAGTATTTCTGATGACTGAATGGGCACTTATGTATGTATTGGTTTTCTTCCTGATGTCAGTTATAAATGTCAAAAATACTGGCAAATTTATAAGTTAATCACTATCTTAATGTGTTAGATGGGAAAACAGTGTGACCCCACTTTAACACAGATTTTTTTCGACAGGAAGGAATTAACACATGTTAGGAAGATGGTGTTTGTATAAGCTGTTGTACTGTGTTGCTGACATTAATCTCTAGGACTAGAGCTTTCAAAATGAGACTTGGCAATATGCAAGTTATATTTGTTGAATATTCATTCATAATAGAAAAGCCTCCTAATGCCTCATTTATATTGTCATTTAAATCTAGTGCCACTTTAGATTAATTATAATCCAAATTATATCTCTGTGCACTACAAGAATTAATATAGAGTTTATCCAGATTAATATATTTGCATTGAAAATGTAATATGTCTCTGCCATGGCTAAGGGGACCACTTTTTAATAAGGGAGTAAACATGAGGAAAGATGGAAATTAACCTTCATTATTGCAATTAAAATTATCCTTTCATTCTAGTCTCATTAGAAAAAATACTGTACCGGTAATTATAATTTAGGCTTATTTGGAGTTGAATAACATCTTCTGTTATATCCAAGTTTTATAGTATTCAAACTTTACCAAATACATTGATTCATAAATAATAACTCAGCATTTTGTTATTTTTTTCAAGATTTGCTTTGAGTACACATGTGTTATTGGATTTTCCTCACTTGTTATAATATAAACCATTTTACAACCTTCTGTATTTTAGGGATTGAAAATTTATTAAGTAGGCAGCATCTGAATTGAAATGAATTATGTCATTTTTATATTAGTAATCTCATGCAAGTTAAATAATCCCATAACTGACAGATAATCATTGGCTCATCTATTTGGCAGTCCTTATTTGTAATTAGGCTTCATGTTTTAGTTAAATATGCATTAAAATTACATTTTTTTTGAGGCTAGTGTGATGGCCTTAATAACACAAAATGAATTATGATCTCATTTCAAAATTTTGTCTAAGGCAACAAACAGTGTTTATTTCAAGTAAAGTTGTAAACATAAACTATGAATAATCAGAAAACTTAAAACCTTCCTAAAATTAATTGGCCTTTACTTAATATATTTCTAGGATAAAACAATTCAGAGAAAGACCCCAGAGTTGATTTCCTATAATTTACCAGGGAGGCCGTAAAACCTGAGATGGTTCCCCTTTGAGTAGAAGAGGCATGCATGCGTAAAATATAATGTCCCTCATTTTTGCAAGTAATCCTGGTGACCTGTTTTATCTTCAAGAGTCTGTTTTTGTCATATGTTATTGCATCTTAGCATTCTCTGCTGCTGCTTCTTATCAGTGACATGCACTTCTGGGGTGCCTAGCTAGAGTTAGGGGGTCTAGACTTTATTTATAACTTCTTCTCAATTTAAAATAAGATGGTCTTTAGGAAGTTCCTAGCTTACATCAAGATCATGGTTTAATTAACCAAGTTAATTAGCCAAAAATTCTCGAAGCTGACACATATATTGGGTGGAATACTATATCCAACAGTTATTTCAATGGCTATGAAATAGTGACCCTAAAATTTAACTCTTTTCTTGATGCAGCATGAATGTCCCTAAATTCAAAAGCAATTATATTCTTGATGATATTAACGTACATAAAAATAATATGGATTAATTATATCAAATATGTACACCAGTGTAAAGTCTTAGTAAAATGTTTCAAACCTTGAAATCAATGTTTTTGTAAGCATAAGGTATATGCTTACAAAAATAAGGCCATACTTATACATTTAATAGATTCAGAAGTTTCTGGAAGGTTTATTCTGTTTTTGATGTTCCTAAGGCCTGCAAGCAACAAGAGTTGTGGAAATTCTCTTTTACCTTGTGTGTGACAGTCTTTGATACCATAGGGAACTGGACCAATTTATTATTTGGTCATGTCTGATTCTCTCATGTACACAAAAGAATGATAGGGGAATATGACATAGTATTATTTTCTTAAGGAAGCATATTATTACTCACTATTGGGGAACTTTTGAAGAAAAATCTTCCAGTCTCACAGGAAAAAAGCAGCTGATAGACATTTGCTGACTTAAATGACAATCATTTTCTACAACTTGATCTGACACCTGAATCAGTAAATTTTATTTGCAAATTTTATATATCATATTGTTTTCTTAAGTGTTTATTTTTAACACTTTAAAAATGATAGCACAAAATATATTCTGCTTTGAGAATTTTGCTTTAGATGAAAGATATCTTTTTGATACCAGAATTAATTATGAAATAAACATTCCTGTTTTTGACATATCTTTGGATATCAAATACTTGGATATTGTTTAATCAATGTAATAAAATTCTTTTGTTTATCTCAGATTTAAGTTCATCCAAATACGATAAATTATTTTTTCAAATATCTAGAAAGAATCTAAATTTCTCTAAGATATCTGTATATATAGGACAAATATACCAATTCAAATAAAATCTAGTGTTTGTAAATCTAGAAATCAGTAGCAGTGCAATTGGTTTGGAAATGTAACACTAATTCTGTACCTACCACAAACCCCAAGGGAATAAAATTATTGTCATTATGTCATTTAAATTCTAGTTTAATTTTGGTCTCCTCAGAGTCAGATTTACTTTTAAATTTCTTTCAGAGTTTGGAATTCCTATAATTATTTATATGGTACAAAACATGCATCTCCATCCAGGAGAGAAAAATAATGTATTTTTTGGTTCATTTTTACTTTGTTTCCAAAACATCCTTGACCTTATTTTTAAGTTAAAACTGGGTTATGTTGCAATAAGGTATAATTTGTTCATTTATATGAACCGTATGTGGATTGAAAAAAAATCAAGATAAATCTTCATGCACAGCATACAATCAGATTACGCCTAGACTCTATATTTACGCGGGGTCTGATAGCAATCAATGGTTTAGCTTCATTGCATTTCAAGATGTATTTGCACCCAGTTGTCCAGTGATAGTGTCCTCACCCTGGAAATAATTTAGTTGCAAATTGACTAGAAGATGGTGAAAATTGAAAGTTAAAATTAGAAATACTCATAATAAACAGCAGAAAAAAGGTCAGATGATGCCGCGCTATGATGAGATTGGAATGGCTGGTAAATGAGGTTTTGTGTTTGTCGTGAGATGTATGTGACATGCCTACCCAATGTCACTGTAATATCCAGCCTCACAGAGGAGATTATCGGGAAAATTGATGCTGGAAAGAATTTTCTGTTAGATTGGGAAATTAGAATCACACTCTCTCCTTTGATGTGTGTGAGGCTTCTATACATTATGTTGCTCATCTGGGCAAAATTTTAAACCGTCTTTTAACACCGAATATTCAGATTAACCTCATAAAACAATTGTCTTCTTGATTTGGACTACAATGTTATGTGCACAGCCAACTGCTGAAACATCTAAAGCAAATAATAAATCACAAAAAAAGCAGCAGTGGATATGTAATGTATAATTTTAAAATCCTACATTCACCATGTAAAAACATTGTTTTCATTTGTGAATTATAGCTAGTCAGCTCTTCTCAGAATTTTGAAATGTTTTCAGTGTCCCGGAATTTTAGAGAAGAGATAGGTAATTAAACGTTAGCAAAAATAATTATTTTCTAAGTTAGCATTTGCGAATGGGAGTAGATTTGCTTTAATGTGATAAAGCCGTACTGAGACACCAGAGAGCACGTGTTATTGATGAATCTTTCAAGGTCACCTACGGTTATCAAAATATGAGACAGGAGCACATTTTAAAATATATAAAGTCCACTTGGTTAGTGGACAAAAAGAAGTGCGATTTTTGTCTTTTGAGATTAGCATCGTATAAAAGTGCTTTTCTGGTTCTTTGGTGACTCGGTGGATTTAGAGCCAGAGATATTTGGAAAACATAATTTTTCTGATATCGACATTATTAGTCTTTTAAAATTGAGGTGTCCTATTCTTTTTTGGGAATCAGGAATAATCACACCAGAAAAGGAGCTAAAAGTCAGTGTGGCAGGGGGAACCCAGCCACTCCTGCTGGCAAAAGAAGAGGATGTGGCAACAAAAAGATCAAAACCTACAGAGGACAATAAATTCTGTCACGAGCAGGTAAATGTGTTTTCATTTTCCCTTTCCTGTGTAAACATGTTTTGTTTTGTTTTTGTTTTTTTTATTGCCCTTGATAATTTTAGAGCCTCCAAACCATTCCATGCTGTTGAAATGTATGTAGACACTATGATTGGCAAGGTAATTAACTCTTGGTGTGACTTCTAATGCTCTGAAGTCATCAAAATCCATTAACTAATAGTGACCATGTTTATTCAATATTTTCCAGTTCTATCAGTGTCCTTATTGTAACTACAATAGTAGGGACCAAAGTCGTATCCAGATGCACGTTCTGTCACAGCACTCAGTACAGCCGGTCATCTGCTGTCCCCTCTGCCAGGACGTCCTCAGCAACAAAATGCACCTCCAGCTGCATCTGACACATTTGCACAGTGTGTCTCCGGATTGTGTGGAGAAGCTGCTTATGACAGTAAGGATATCAAATGTTGATGCATATGTGACATAATCTCTGTAAAGGTATCAACACAAAATCTACAATTATTGTTTGATAGAAATTTATTTCTTCTGTGTTGCATCAAGCTCTTACTGACTGTGTGGTAGGAATCCCAAGTAAAGGCCCATTTGTTGTCTCTTGTGCTTTGGAATCAACCCCAAATATGATACAAGGCACAGCTAATTCAATAACACAGATTTCGCAGCCTTCCTCTCATGCCTGTAATGTTAATCAAATGATTCATGTGGGTACCTTGAGTTTCATATTTTCTTGGCTGTCATTTCTTGGTTACAAAAACTTTCAAACCATATTTCTTAAATTTTTTCAATTTTTGTTGGAGTATAGTTGATTTACAATGTTGCGTTAGTTTCAGGTGTACAGCAAAGTGAATCCGTTATACATATACACATATCCACTCTTTTTTAGATTCTTTTCCCATATAGGCCATTACAGAGTATTGAGTAGAGTTCCCTGTGCTATACAGTAGGTCCTTATTAGTTATAAACCATATATATATTTTTTTTTTATGGCTGTGTTGGGTCTTCATCACTGTGCGAGGGCTTTCTCCAGCTGTGGCAAGTGGGGGCCACTCTTCATCGCGGTGCGCGGGCCTCTCACTATCTCGGCCTCTCTTGTTGCGGAGCGCAGGCTCAGTAATTGTGGCTCACGGGCCTAGTTGCTCTGCGGCATGTGGGATCTTCCCAGACCAGGGCTCGAACCCGTGACCCCTGCATTGGCAGGCAGATTCTCAACCACTGCGCCACCAGGGAAGCCCCTAAACCATATTTTTTAAAAAAGAAAAGAAGAATACTGCATCACAACAGCATTGATCCGAAATTTGAAGGGAGAGCATTGGCCTGTAAGAGTCACAGAATGTCCCTGCTTTGGTTGGAAAAATATAACTGGGATATGCTACTGACCAAGGGCAGATGTGATGGAGTCTGTGATTTCTGGGGTACCTTTGCCATGAGCCCCTTTGGTTTTCACAGGTGCCTGTCCCTGATGTAATGATGCCCAACAGCTTGCTACTGCCAGCAGCCACCTCTGAGAAGTCGGAGCAGGACACACCTGCAGCCATCGCAGCCGAGGGGGCCGGGAAGTATTCAGGTATGCCAGCCTCTGACTAAGATCTGCGCAAGACACCCTCAGGGCCTTGCATCTGTGATGCTGGTCCAGCATTATTACTATCAAAGATTTTTTTTTGTTTTTAAAAAAAGCACAGGGGAAAAAAAGTATGGCATTTCCAAAAGCCATAGTTTCTAAGGCATATTTAATATCTGGTTATCTGTAAACTGCCCTTGGGGGACCTAAGTATCAATGACCAGGAATATTTCGTGTGTTCTAATTACTGAACACGACGGTTATGGCCCTTGCTATCACGCTGCTGGTAGCATACTATGATTACCTTTGACTTATCTCCTTCCCTATGCTGAAATTCCTTGAGGTCAGGGTTGATTTCTTATTCACCTTTATATCCCCAGGGCCCAGTACAGTGCTTGCCATATAGTAGTTGCTCGAATAAATATTTCTTCAGCGATTCAATTAAGCAGAAACCTTTAGAAGCTCCTACTTAACAATATTCATTGGCGTTTAAGCTGTAGACTTCCTTCCTATAAGCGATGTTTATGCTTTCTTGACACAGGTGAAAGCCCAATGAATGACAAAAGTATGGCGGGTCTTGACGATTCAAAGGCTGGTGTGGAAATAAAGAGTGAGGAGCAGAAACCAACTAAAGAACCCACAGAAGTGTCGGAATGGAATAAAAACAGCAGTAAGGATATGAAAATCTCCGACACACTGCAGGATCAATTAAGCGAACAGCAAAAAAGGCAACCACTCTCTGTTTCGGACCGCCATGTTTACAAGTATCGCTGTAACCATTGTAGCTTGGCTTTTAAGACTATGCAGAAGCTTCAGATACATTCCCAGTATCATGCGATTCGGGCCGCTACGATGTGTAACCTGTGCCAGCGTAGTTTCCGTACATTCCAGGCTTTAAAAAAACACTTGGAAGCAGGCCACCCCGAACTGAGTGAAGCTGAACTTCAACAGCTGTATGCCTCCTTGCCCGTGAATGGTGAACTGTGGGCTGAGAGTGAAACGATGGCCCAGGACGACCAGGCCCTAGAGCAGGAAATGGAGAAGGAGTACGAGGTGGACCATGAGGGGAAGGCAAGTCCAGCAGGAAGTGACAGTAGCTCTATTCCGGATGACATGGGCTCTGAACCAAAGCGGACCTTACCTTTTAGAAAAGGGCCAAATTTTACGATGGAAAAATTCCTCGATCCATCTCGCCCATATAAATGTACAGTGTGTAAAGAGTCATTCACCCAAAAGAACATTCTCTTGGTCCATTATAATTCAGTGTCTCACCTGCATAAGTTGAAAAAGGTTTTGCAAGAAGCTTCCAGCCCCGTTCCTCAAGAAACCAACAGCAGCACAGATAACAAACCCTACAAGTGCAGCATCTGCAACGTTGCATACAGCCAAAGTTCGACCTTGGAAATCCACATGAGGTCCGTGCTCCACCAGACAAAGGCAAGGGCTGCAAAGCTGGAACCCAGCGGTCACGTGGCCGGCGGGCACGGCGTCGGAGCCAACGTTAATAGTCCCAGCCAAGGGATGTTAGATTCCATGAGTTTAGCAGCAGTAAGCAGCAAAGATCCCCACTTAGATGCCAAAGAATTAAATAAAAAGCAAACTCCGGAATTAATGTCTGCTCAACCTACACATCACCCGCCGCAGTCACCAGCACAGCTTCAGCTGCAGCTGCAGCACGAGTTGCAACAGCAAGCTGCGTTCTTTCAGCCTCAGTTTCTCAACCCCGCCTTTCTGCCTCATTTTCCTATGACTCCGGAAGCGCTGCTGCAGTTTCAGCAGCCTCAGTTTCTCTTTCCATTCTACATCCCCGGGACGGAGTTCAGCTTGGGGCCAGATTTGGGCTTGCCGGGCTCTGCTGCCTTCGGGATGCCTGGCATGACCGGAATGGCCGGGTCCTTGCTTGAAGACTTGAAGCAGCAGATTCAAACCCAACATCACGTTGGCCAAACTCAACTCCAGATACTTCAGCAACAAGCACAGCAGTACCAAGCCATACAGCCCCAGCTGCAGTCTCAAAAGCCGCCGCCGCCGCCGCCGCAGCAGCAGCAGGCCAGCAAATTATTGAAACAAGAGCAAACCGCCACGGCCAGTGCCGACTGCCCCATCATGAAGGACATACCCTCTTACAAGGAGGCGGAAGAGGTTGCTGAAAAGCAAGACAAGCCAAAGCAAGAACTCGTTAGTGAAGGTGAAGGGCTCAAAGAAGGCAAAGATGGAAAGAAGCAAAAATCCTTGGAACCATCCATCCCACCGCCCCGAATCGCTTCAGGGGCCCGAGGAAATGCAGCCAAAGCGTTACTGGAAAACTTCGGTTTTGAACTGGTCATTCAGTATAATGAGAACAGGCAGAAGGTACAGAAGAAGGGCAAGAGTGGGGAAGGGGAAAGTACCGAGAAGCTGGAATGTGGAACGTGTGGGAAGTTGTTCTCCAATGTCCTTATTCTAAAGAGTCACCAAGAACACGTACACGGCCAGTTTTTTCCATATGGAGCGCTAGAAAAATTTGCTCGTCAATACAGGGAGGCCTATGATAAGCTTTATCCCATTTCGCCATCTTCCCCAGAAACGCCGCCGCCCCCGCCTCCGCCTCCACCGCTGCCTCCAGCCCCTCCGCAGACTCCTTCCCTGGGGCCCGTGAAACTGCCAGGCGGGGTCTCCGCTCCGCTCCAAGCCCCACCGCCCACTCCCCCGCCGCCCCCTCCGCCGCCTCCTCCCCCCCCCTCCCCCACCTCCCCCTCCCCCATCCGCTCCCCCGCAGGTCCAGCTGCCCGTGTCCCTGGACCTTCCGCTCTTTCCTTCCATCATGATGCAGCCCGTGCAGCACCCTGCGCTTCCTCCCCAGCTCGCCCTGCAGCTGCCCCAGATGGACACTCTCTCGGCGGATCTCACCCAGCTCTGCCAGCAGCAGCTCGGGTTAGATCCCAATTTCCTAAGGCATTCTCAGTTCAAACGCCCACGGACAAGAATTACGGACGACCAGCTGAAAATCCTGAGGGCTTATTTTGACATCAATAATTCTCCGAGTGAAGAACAGATCCAAGAAATGGCAGAGAAATCGGGCCTCTCTCAAAAGGTTATCAAGCACTGGTTTCGAAATACCCTTTTTAAGGAGCGGCAGAGAAATAAAGATTCGCCCTACAACTTCAGTAACCCTCCCATAACAGTTTTGGAAGATATCAGAATCGACCCCCAGCCCTCCTCTTTAGAACATTACAAATCGGATGCATCCTTCAGTAAAAGGTCGTCGAGAACCAGGTTTACGGACTACCAGCTTAGGGTCCTTCAAGACTTTTTTGACACAAACGCTTACCCAAAAGATGACGAAATAGAACAGCTTTCTACCGTTCTCAATCTGCCTACCCGGGTTATTGTTGTATGGTTCCAGAATGCTCGTCAGAAGGCACGGAAGAGTTACGAGAATCAAGCAGAAGCTAAAGATAACGAAAAAAGAGAACTTACCAATGAGCGGTATATTCGAACGAGCAACATGCAGTACCAGTGTAAAAAGTGCAATGTGGTTTTCCCCAGGATCTTTGACTTGATTACGCATCAGAAAAAGCAGTGTTACAAGGATGAAGATGATGATGCCCAAGATGAAAGCCAAACCGAAGACTCCATGGACGCCACAGATCAGGTGGTGTACAAGCATTGCACAGTGTCTGGCCAAACAGAGGCACCCAAAAATGCTCCTGCCCCGGCGGCAAGTTCTGGCTCTGGGACTAGCACCCCGCTGATTCCATCGCCCAAACCGGAACTGGAGAAGACGTCTCCAAAACCCGAATATCCCACGGAAAAGCCAAAGCAGAGTGACCCCTTGCCCCCTTCTCAAGGCGCCAAACCAGCGCTGCTCTCAACATCCGCTTCCTCAGACCCGCCGCCGGCCTCGGCCGCTCAGCCACAGACACCAAAACAGCCCCAACTTATGGGAAGACCTCCCTCGGCCTCTCAAACCCCGGTCCCTTCCAGTCCGCTGCAGATTTCCATGACTTCTCTCCAGAACAGTCTACCTCCTCAGTTACTACAGTACCAATGTGATCAGTGCACAGTTGCCTTCCCGACTCTGGAACTCTGGCAGGAGCACCAGCACATGCACTTCCTGGCTGCCCAGAACCAATTCCTTCACTCCCCGTTCTTGGAACGGCCCATGGACATGCCCTACATGATATTCGACCCCAACAATCCACTGATGACTGGACAGCTGCTGAGTGGTTCTCTCACACAGATGCCCCCTCAGACCACTTCGTCCCACCCCGCAGCCCAGGCCACAGTTGCTGCTTCCCTTAAAAGGAAACTGGATGATAAAGAAGACAATAACTGCAGTGAAAAGGAAGGCGGGAATAGCGGTGAAGACCAACACCGTGATAAACGCTTGAGAACCACCATCACCCCTGAACAACTGGAAATTCTCTATGAAAAATACTTATTGGATTCCAATCCTACCCGGAAAATGCTTGATCATATTGCACGCGAAGTGGGGCTCAAGAAAAGAGTCGTGCAAGTCTGGTTCCAGAACACACGAGCGCGAGAAAGGAAAGGCCAGTTCCGGGCAGTGGGTCCAGCCCAGTCTCATAAACGGTGTCCCTTTTGCCGAGCCCTGTTTAAGGCGAAGTCAGCCTTAGAAAGCCACATTCGCTCCCGGCACTGGAATGAAGGAAAGCAGGCAGGTTACAGCTTGCCACCAAGCCCTTTAATATCAACAGAAGATGGGGGAGAAAGCCCGCAGAAATACATTTATTTTGATTATCCATCTCTGCCATTAACTAAAATTGATCTCTCAAGTGAGAATGAATTGGCTTCTACAGTGTCAACACCTGTTAGCAAAACAGCAGAGCTGTCGCCGAAGAATCTTTTAAGCCCTTCTTCTTTTAAAGCAGAATGTTCTGAGGATGTCGAGAATTTAAACGCCCCTCCTGCTGAGGCTGGGTATGATCAAAATAAAACTGACTTTGATGAGACTTCGTCAATTAATACAGCGATCAGTGACGCCACCACCGGAGATGAGGGAAACGGAGAAATGGAAAGCACCACGGGAAGCTCTGGAGATGTGAAGCCAGCTTTATCTCCTAAAGAGCCCAAAACTCTCGACACTTTGCCAAAAACAGCAACCCCACCCACCACGGAGGTCTGTGATGAAAAATTTCTCTTTTCTCTCACGAGTCCCTCAATACCTTTCAACGATAAAGATGGTGACCATGACCAAAGCTTTTATATCACGGATGACCCGGATGACACGGCTGACCGCAGTGAAACGTCCAGCATAGCTGACCCGAGTTCACCAAATCCATTTGGATCCAGCAATCCTTTCAAATCCAAAAGTAACGATCGACCAGGTCACAAGCGTTTCAGAACCCAGATGAGCAATCTTCAACTCAAGGTTCTCAAGGCTTGCTTTAGTGACTACCGAACTCCGACCATGCAAGAATGCGAAATGCTAGGGAATGAGATTGGTCTGCCCAAGCGCGTGGTCCAGGTGTGGTTCCAGAATGCAAGGGCAAAGGAAAAGAAATTTAAAATTAACATAGGGAAGCCTTTCATGATCAACCAGAGTGGCACGGAAGGCACCAAACCAGAGTGTACCCTCTGTGGGGTGAAGTACTCCGCCCGCTTGTCCATCAGAGATCATATTTTCTCCAAACAGCACATTTCAAAAGTGAGGGAGACCGTCGGGAGTCAGCTTGATCGGGAGAAAGATTACTTGGCTCCGACGACCGTTCGACAGCTGATGGCGCAGCAAGAACTTGACCGTATAAAGAAAGCTTCGGATGTGCTGGGCTTAGCGGTACAGCAGCCGGGCATGATGGACAGCGGCCCCCTTCATGGCATCAGTCTGCCAGCGGCCTATCCAGGACTCCCCGGCCTCCCCCCAGTCCTTCTCCCTGGCATGAACGGTCCATCCTCCTTGCCTGGATTTCCACAAAATTCAAACAGTAAGTCATTTCAAGGAGAGTCCGTCTAATTAATTAAATAATATTAGGCAGCCAATGACATGTAACCAAGAACAGGGTATGTTGGATCTCTTTTCATTTCAGTAAGTGAAACCATGATGTTATTTGAAATATATATTTTAGTGGCTAAGGTTAATAACCAGGAAATAAGCCAACCTGAACGTATGTAGAAAAACAAAGACAAGGTAGATCAGAGTCTCAGACATATATTATTTATATCATTATATCTTTATATTTTAGGAACGTTCCTTTAATATACTCATTTCAAAACTGATTTCAAACGGCATTTCAGCACAGGCACGTGGCACAAAATTTGGTATACATATTAAGGAAGTGAAGCATTAAGTAATACATTCATTGGTTTCCTAATTTATGTTATTTCCAAGAGACACTGATTTTTTTTTTTTTTTTGGTTTTGTACTTTTTGGGGTTGTTTTTCCCCCTTAAATGCCAGGAAGTTCAAAAGCTAAGGGCCTTCTAGCCACAGGAATTCCCCCATATTACACCTAGCAGGTAATAAAGCATATATATGTAAAGTTTAACTACTAAAAATATGACTTCTGTGATAATTTGTAACTTAACTTTGCTGTACGATTTTGCTTTTAGTAGCATTCATTTTGTTACTTATTATTTATGTAAATTTAAAACCTTAAAAATACATTTATATTACTCCATGACTTTCTACCACCACCCCTAGCCTAGATTTATAATAAAGACAGACCAAAATGGTAAAACTGTTTGAGGCAATCCCCGATGAAGAATCCAATTCTGTGTTTATCAAGAGAAATGCAATTTGTACAGTTTAGGTTTTGTGAGTAAGTATAGGTATCCAATTATCTTAGGCTGAAAAAAATTGAAGATAGTGTGCTAGGCATTCATGTAGCTATACATATAACACAAGTTGTATATTATCCAAAATGGAAAAAAAAGATTCTAGTTTCTTCTTTAAAGTAAGTTTTATTTTCCAAATTAACAGTACATTTTTTAAAAATTTTTACAAGGAAATTATGACATTCCAAAGAGACATCTAGAATGAACTAATTACATTTATCTGGAAAGTTTCCAAAAACACAAAAGGAAAGCTTTTTTTCATTTTCCAAATTGGACTTTTACATAAATTTCAAACTTTTCAATTTCATTCTTCTCTTATGGCAATTTACATTTTAATGTGACTCTGGAAGATATTCCCATTTTAACTTTCATTTTGGGAGACATGAAAACAATGATATCAAATGACCCCTTGGCTACTGCTAGCTCATCTGATTGGTTCCCTGTCCAGAATGACTTGTTGGCATTAGAGAGCAGCAGAATGAATCTGCACATATAAAGAGTTTTACCAAGAAAATTTCTGCGAGGTCCTTTCCTTTAACTATCACACCAGCTACCTTCCCCTGCCCGCCTATGAATGTATTAGTCTTCTAGTCTCACTTTATATATCACTGTAATTATTGATTGACATCTAGAAAAATGTCTTATGTAGAAAGACTCCTGTGATCAGTTACATAAAATAGAGCTTTTCCACATAATGTCTAATGTGGAAAAATTCCATGAGCACTTATCTATAAATTTTATAATTATGTAAAATAGAATAAAAATTGATATTTACAATGGGCTAAGAACAGTTCAAGTATCTGTGCCTTTAATCTACAAGTCAGCTTTGATTGATGATCCGATGTAGTCACCCCACTAAGTGGTGGTCAGAACATCTTGTTTTTCTCTCCACTGGATCAGAAGGCCTTTGCTTGGACAACAGGTCCTTCCCTGACTACCCTTCTGGTTTGTCACTCTGAAACTGGTACCCTGAGGGCCTGTACGAGAGAAAGCCAGGAGGGAGGAGAGAGAAGATGTTTATGAAATACGGAAACAACCTAACCTTTCTCCTCATTCTACACACCACAAATATAATTTACATTCTCCCCCTGAAATATGGGCCCTCTTTATAACTCTCAGAATTGTGGGAAGATGTTAGAGGCAGGCCCTCCTCAGAGAGCACTATTTTTAAATGCATCAGGTACTGAGGTCACCACGTATCTGCTGCTTCATTAAATCATGGACCAAAACAGACCGGAGAGTGTTATAAAGAGAAAAGGTCCAGGAACATACCTACTGGAATTTGCAATTTGTCTTGAATTAGTTCTTTGTTTGTGAAGGAATTTAAACATTAGTACAGCAGAGCTATCAGCAGGATCCCATCTGAAAGCCTGAATTCCCACACTTCCAGCTCACATCTTTTTTAGGTTAATTGATCTGTGGTGGGTAATGCTGAATATTTTAATCATCTCATGGAGTAGAGCTGTGGTTCTCCATCTTTCTATCAGCATCTTTCTACTGTATTATGTTTTCATCAAACAAATATCTCCATTGCTCTATGGAAGAAATAGACAGACCAGCTAGGTGAAATAAAAGAAGAAAATTGCTTCATAAGTAAAATATTTCTGTATCTCTCACATGCCCTGGGCTCTTGTAACAGTTTGTTATCTATATGAATAAACTTTGACCATATGATGTGTTCACCTTGGTCCCATTTTAATGGGATTTAGTTATGGAAAAGGCTTCATTTTAAAGACACCCCCATCCCTTTGAAGGTAGATTTCAAGGTTTTGTTCCTAAGAAAATCGCTAAAAAGGGACTCCATTGAATGAGATATGCCGTAAAGTAAGTAATAAGTCTGATTCCTAAGGCTACACCCCAAAATTGACTTAATTGCAGTGTACATGTTCAGTTTTAGCATTTATCAACCTCTAAATTTCCTGATTTAAATACCCATTTTATTCCTTTTTTGGTGGAATTCCTGTTCTGTTTTACCAGCTTTAATTCTCATAAAACCTCCTTACCATACTTCCAAGAAATCTTCAAATTATTTAGTCTTTCAAGATCACAAAGAAAACCCTTTGAAGAGTAATATCCATCATGTGTGCCTGCTTTCTGAACAATGACTTAGGCCTGTGTTCAGTATCACTACTTACTATCATTCATGTTTGATAAAATAAATTATTTTCTGCTAAAAAATTTTTCCACAATTGTCTTTTTCTATCATGATCATATGCAAAAAGGGAAAGTGACAATAGAAAATCACATGCCTGTACACCTGGAAAAAGTTAGAAACCTTTAAATTTACATTTTATCCTTTAGGATGTTAGCTTCTTTTGGCATTTTCCTCAAGATGACTAGGAAAATAACTTGATTTTCTATTTTTAACGTATTTACTTTATGGTTTTAAGCAGTGTCTGATTTTTATATGTTCCATTAGTCTTTGGAAATACTGCCTAACCCAATTTCCTTAAATGGAACTTTAGAACATGGCTTCTGCATTTTTCTCATACTTCAGTGTAATTTACTAGCATTTTTGGGGTAAATCTAGATAAGAGTAGGTCTTTAATAATTTTAGCACAATTGTCTTTGGCCCATGTACTTAATTAGTTTTAATTTTCACCTCAATAGTAAATTTTTTCCTCTGGGACACCTAGATCAAAGCAACTTGGGGAAAAGACACTACATCTATGTTCATGGTGAGACAGGCATTTTCTTCTGAAAAGCATTCCTTTTGGGAATAGGCAGCTGTTTCAGGAAAACAAAACCAAATAAAATGATGGCAAAAACTTTCATCTCTCTGTGAAATTTCAGAGAATTGGAGCAGGAGTTAGGGAACAGGAAAGAATGTATCTTTGTAGTTACCACCACTTATTTTGCATCCTGATTACTGTTCAGTTTTTCTCTTCTATATGTGGTTTTCATATATCAGTTGACTACTGAACTTTTGACTGCAAACTTCTACAAGTTTATGTCTTTTATTAGTAGACCCAATGTACATTATTCATTATCCTTAATCTGTATCTTTTTTCCTAAAATTTTTACTTAACAGCTGATTATTTAAGTCAGCTTACTCCTCAAGATGCTGAATTCTTAAAAATCTCTGGTAGTTTTTAACTATAGTAGTTAGGATTCCTATGGCAGTCTTCTAAAATTTTTCATTACTTCATTATATGACCTCTAGATAGGAATTTGTAGACCTCATCTGATGGGAAAGCCTGAGTCAACAGCTATTGATCTACTTGCTTTCTAACTACCAGTGCTATTTTTTTAAATCTTAAGTTCCTTAAGATTTCTCTTGCCTTAAATTCTCACGTCAGAGAGATAGGTGAGCCAGCAATTTCTTTAGATTTAGGGGGAAAAGCACTTAGGTGGAAGGGGGTGCAATTATTGAGTATGAAGTCTAGATGTACTAGACCCAGAAATAAAGTAGGCTTTATGAGTAGGCAAAAGAAGCTGGCTACCAACATAATATCATTCTGACAATGCAAGGAAGGATCTTCTGTCCCTAGTAAAACTTCTTCCACCTGAATCACTCAAGCCTGAAATTCTGTAATTAGGTATTAATTCTTCTGACTTAATACATTATCTTCTGTTAAATGGAAAGTAACATAGAATATCATGAAATCAGAATATCATAGCAGAAGAAACCTCAAATTATTGAATCTAGTATAGATTGATCCTTTTCAAAAATAGGTGTATTTATATCTCTGGTTTTTTTCTTGCAAATAAAATTTTATAGAGAGGCAAGTGGAAAGAAGATCAAGATACCAGGCATCATAGTGTAGGAATAAAGGCAAGGGAGTTGTTGGTTTGGGCCCCCAAAAGCAACTCCATTACTTCACAGTTTTGGGCTGTGTCTAAGTCCCATGGAATCCGAGAAGTCTAACATTCTAAATTGGATTAAAATCCAGGAATTTACTGATTCATTCCTACCATACCCCTGCCAATCTTAGGCCATTTTCATTTAAATTTATTTTGAATGTGTCATCCATTCTTCTGTAAAATGTAGATACTTGCTATCAGTTTCTCCTGGAAATACAATGTTATTATTTTCAAGGATTGCTTTTTTCATTTTTAATATTCCAACTGTTTTACATTTGAAATTGATTCAATCAGACAGGAAGATGAACTTGAGTGGCAGCTATAAAATTTAGTTTCCACCTCCATATCTACCATCAAGTTGTATATTTCTGTCTATCAAGTCACTTCACAGCTCTAGGACTCAATTTTCTTAAAAACATGGAATTTTTCGCATCTGTCCCTACTTACTGTTGAGGATATTGGAAGACTATTCTCGAACATGATGGATATTCCTTAGAAACTATTACTAATACAACTACAGAAATTATTTCAAAGCAGATCAGAGAAGAGTTGGGTGTGGTAAGGTTAAAAAGAAGAGCAGCCAGTAATAAGCTAGGCTAATAGACGGTAATATGATAATGATTGGGGTCAAGTTGAGAGTGATGTTGAGGACTTGAGAGTATCTTGAGTGCTAAGCCTAAGACAAGGTTTCTCAGCTGGATAAAGACCAATTAAGAAACTAAAGTTCTTTTTCTAGCTAAAGAAATGTGCTTTTGTGTCACTTGTTTTTCATTTTTTTTTCACACCTAAATGTTGCATTTAGCATAGAAGTAAGACCTTAGCCAATATCTAAAAGATGGTTTTCTCCACAGCTATGCACTAATAACTGAATCTTCATTTACCTTCTCCTAGTTAATTCTTGCATCAACCCATCAGGCCTCCATCATGGTCCTTGTCTCAGTCTTTTGGTAGCAAGCCTTCCCTCGTTCAGGAACGAACCACCACCCAATTAGGTTTCCAGTCTGTTCCTCTTTCAATCAACTATATTTGCCTCTAAAAAACAGACTCAGGAAAAGCACAGACTTTTACAATTCCTTTTTCTATCCTGAGCTGTCTTTTAGTTTCTCCCCCAACTATACAATGCCTAAAAATGGCTTTGTAATAGGTTCTTACCAGCCACTGCATTAGATTGAGTACTTGAAATCCGGCAAAGATTTCTTCCATTTCAATACGAGTCATACTGTACCCAACATGTGTCTGCCTACTGAGCATTTAGTTTCCCTCCTCTAATGAGTTGAGAATCGTTTTTGCCTGCTACAAGCAAACCTGGAAGAAGCATGTTTTGGGGGTGATGAAGTTGTGTGTTAACACATTCAATTCCTATCAAATACTCTTAGCCAAAGTGTCAGGATGATAATGAGAGCTTACCCTGCACCCTTGACACTGCAATCAGGCCTCACCATGCTTGGTGCTAGTAAAGAAGAGCCGTGACTTCACTGTTAGTTGTTTTTTGGTGTCTTCAGTGGACATTTACTGTTGCTATTTAATTAGCTTATCACCTTCTTTATTCAGTGCAAAGGTATTTTTCTACCGGAACTTAGGCAGACAGGTTTCATTTTAGGTGCTACCTAATTATTTTCAGTGAACGCGGTAATTATCAGACTGCTCCAATGAAGGACGAGTGAGTCTGCCTTCCCAGAGGTACAGTAAAAATTGGTTAAAATGAAGAACAGAGGAGGAATCTTACAAAGTGTATCAATTAGAAGTACCCGCTGCTGTTCGCCAGGATGTTTTATTTTTTCTAACCGACTGGCTGTCATATGATGGGAGCCTTTTGTTTTCTGAGTAAAATCTTGCTCAACTGTGTAGTTTCCATTTCTGAGAGTCACGGTGGGGATTAAAGCTAATAGAAGAAAGATGACGAACCCGGAAAAGCCGGTGCAGATGACTTTTCCTGGTGTGTGTAATACGTCTTCGAGCGCTGGTTAGGGGTTGAGCGTCTGTGTGTATCCGTGCACTGACACCGGGCATTATCTCTGTTATCGTTTGCAGCTTTAACACCTCCCGGTGCAGGCATGCTTGGGTTTCCTCCTTCAGCTACTTCGTCTCCTGCCCTGTCTCTCAGCAGCGTCCCCACCAAACCTTTGCTGCAGACTCCACCACCTCCACCGCCTCC
>NC_080080.1:61346505-61516505 GCF_949987535.1 Balaenoptera acutorostrata | reverse complement strand
TATTCTTATTCATTTATGTGCTTTCAATTTTTTGATATGATAAAGCTTCAAATGGACATCTTTATAGATAGCTCTTTATTTTATTTTATTCTTTTTCCATTTATTTAGAAAAATAATATTTATAATGCTATGTAATCATACTATGAAGACCTGGTCAAATATATATAAATATGTAATGATCCCTGTTTTAATTGAATACTTTTTTGTAAAATAATATAGCTGATATTTAAAGCAAATTTAGATTTTTGTCAAGATTCAAAGAAATGGTCTCCAGATATAGAAAATTTCTGAAAAGAGCAGATTTTAGTTTATCTTAATGTAAAATCTTTAACTGCCTTTGGCCATTTTTGTGTGGTTTCAATTTTATCTAAGAGAAATTATTTTAATATTTTTGTCTTCCCCCCTGCCTATTTTTATTTTATGTTTACTTGGTACTCAAGATGCTCTAAATGTATTTATGGCATCAGGACACTACCTTCTCAGTTAAAGAATGCCTCTTTTCAGTAAAATATTTCATAGGGTAACTTTGAATCAATCGAGTCATGTAAGTACCAGTAACTCATACTATATATTTTCAAAAGCCTAAGCAAATGAAACCCACTCCACTACTATAGTTATGTCTACTGCACTTATGGAAGAGCCAAATGAAAATATTCTCTCCATTAATACATATGAGAAGCTTAGAAGTTAAGCTAAAATATTTGCTCTAAATAGAAACTGATTTCTGAAATGATTTGGTTGCTGAAGAAGTGAGGCAGAGTCACAATGTGGAAACATTTACTTTTGAACAAAGCAGCTGTCCAAATAATAACTCTTTATATAATTTTAGGTAAAGGGTAACTTCTTTTATATGTGTGAATATGTAGACATGGATAAAATAGATATTCTTGAAAGACTGACTTTTTCATATGCCCATTATCCAAAATATAATTCATTATCAATTGATTTTATTCTATTAGAAATTTACGTAAATGAACAAATCAATGAAAAGGATTCTTAGGTATCAATTTATATATTGTACATTCTTACTTTCAAGAGTTAATGGACTACTAAAAATATGTGACCCAGATTAAAATTATTTCAAAAATGTTGTGACACTAAAAATAATGTTTTTTATTGCTTCATAAGGAGATCTACTTTCCCACTAAAAGCATTCTGGAAAAACTGTTTTGTTTTGTTTTTTGGTTTCTTTTGAGTGTATGTGAGAAATCTTGGAAAATAAGGCTATAATGTGTCTGTTCAGCTATATTGATCTCTTTATTAAACTAAGTAGTTTCTCCAACTTGCTTCCAGTCTCTTCATGACTTTTATATCAAGCACAGTATTTAAATGTGCATTTATGTGTTGAAATTTTAATATGCAATGATATTGTAGTTGATTCAGCCATAGGGAATGCATAAAACAACATGGAAATTATATGGTCACAGAGGCAGAACCAACCCGTAGGAAAGACAATTGTTTTGGAAAAGTTAACCATGTTCTCTCATTTTTAGCTTCAGATTCATAACATGCAAAGTTCCCCTATTGCTTTCAATGAAAAAAATGGAGAGTTTTTTTTTTGTTTGTTTGTTTTTTTTTATGGTGTAATATTAACATTCTACTTTCTTGAGTTTAAATCTATATCAGTGCTCTGATGGTGGTTCTGTTCTTCCTGGCTCTTGGTAGGACTTGGTAAACTAAAAGGGATTTATTTCATCATATTTTGTTTGTTTTGTGGATATCCATTCTTCTTTTGGTCATTTATTTTCAAGAAAAAAGTATGAATATTTTCAAAGTCATAATGTTCTTACTACTCTCAGAAGAGAAAACATTTGGAAATAGGTACAGATGAAGGATACCATGTAGTTTATGAAGAGTATGCCTTTAAAAGTTCTAGTTCATGATATCCAGTACGAGTGTACATTTATACATAGCAGTGATTCGATTTGCCACATTTAAATACAGGTGTACCTCATTTTACTGTGTTTCACTTTATTGTACTTCACAGATATTATATATATATTTTTTTGTTTTACAAATTGAAATTTTGTGGTGCTCCTGTGTGGAGCAAGTCTATCAGTACCATTTTTCCAGGAGCATTTGATCACTTTGTGTCTCTGTGTCACATTTTGGTAATTCTTGCAATATTTCAAAGTTTGTCATTATTATTATATTTGTTATGATGGTCTGTGATCAGTGATCTTTGATGTTACTACTGAAAAATGATTATGATTAATTGATGGCAAATGATGGTTAGGATTTTTTTGTAATAAGGTTTTTTTTTAATTAAATTTATTTATTTTTTTATACAGCAGGTTCTTATTAGTCATAAATTTTATACACATCAGTGTATATATGTTAATCCCAATCTCCCAATTCATCACACCACCACCCCCACCACCCCTCCACTTTCCCCGCTTGGTGTGCATACGTTTGTTCTCTACATCAGTGTCTCAATTTCTGCCCTGCAAACCAGTTCACCTGTACCATTTTTCTAGGTTCCACATATATGCGTTACTATACAATATTTGTTTTTCTCTTTCTGACTTACTTCACTCTGTATGACAGACTCTAGATCCTTCCGTGTCTCAACAAATGACCAAATTTCGTTCCTTTTTATGGCTGAGTAATATTCCATTGTATATATGTACCACTTCTTCTTTATCTATTTGTCTGTCAATGGGCATTTAGGTTGCTTCCATGACTTGGCTATTGTAAATAGTGCTGCAATGAACATTGGAGTGCATGTGTCTTTTTGAATTATGGTTTTCTCTGGGTATATGCCCTGTAGTGGGATTGCTGGGTCATATGGTAATTCTATTTTTAGTTTTTTAAGGAACCTCCATATTGTTCTCCATAGTGGCTGTATCAATTTACATTCACACCAACAGTGCAAGAGGGTTCCCTTTTCTCCACAACGTCTCCAGTATGTGTTGTTTGTAGATTTTCTGATGATGCCCATTCTAACAGGTGTGAGGTGATACCTCATTGTTGTTTTGATTTTCATTTCTCTAATAATTAGTGATATTGAGCAGCTTTTCATGTGCTTCTTGGCCATCTGTATGTTTTGGAGAAATGTCTATTTAGGTCTTCTGCCCATTTTTGGATTGGGTTGTTTGTTTTTTTAATATTGAGCTGCATGAGTTGTTTATATATTTTGGAGATTAATCCTTTGTCCGTTGATTTGTTTGCAAATATTTTCTCCAATTCTCAGGGTTGTCTTTTCATCTTGTTTATGGTTTCCTTTGCTGTGCAAAAGCTTTGAAGTTTCATTAGGTCCCATTTGTTTGTATTTGTTTTTGTTTTTATTTCCATTACTCTAGGAGGAGGATCAAAAAAGATCTTGCTGTGATTTATGTCAAAGAGTGTTCTTCCTATATTTTCCTCTAAGAGTTTTACAGTGTCCAGAATTACATTTAGGTCTCTAATGCATTTTGAGTTTATTTCTGTGTATGGTATTAGGGAGTGTTCTAATTTCATTCTTTTACATGTAGCTGTCCAGTTTTCCCAGCACCACTTATTGAAGAGGCTCTCTTTTCTCCATTGTATATACTTGCCTCCTTTGTCATAGATTAGTTGACCATAGGTGCGTGGGTTTACCTCTGGGCTTTCTATCTTGCTCCATTGATCTACGTTTCTGTTTTTGTGCCAGTACCATATTGGCTTGATTACTGTAGCTTTGTAGTATAGTCTGAAGTCAAGGAGTCTGATTCCTTCAGCTCCATTTTTTCCCCTCAAGACTGCTTTGGCTATTCGGGGTCTTTTGTGTCTTCATACAAATTTTAAGATTTTTTGTTCTAGTTCCATAAAAAATGCTATTGGTAATTTGATAGGGATTGCATTGAATCTGCAGATTGCTTTGGGTAGTATAGTCATTTTCACAATACTGATTTTTCCAATCCAAGAGCATGGTATATCTCTCCATCTGTTGGTATCATCTTTAATTGCTTTCATCAGTGTGTTATAGTTTTCTGCATACAGGTCTTTTGTCTCTCTAGGTAGGTTTATTCCTAGGTATTTTATTCATTTTGTTGCAATGGTAAATGGGAGTGTTTCCTTAATTTCTCTTTCAGATTTTTCATCATTAGTGTATAGGAATGCAAGAGATTTCTGTGCATTAATTTGGTATCCTGCAACTTTACCAAATTCATTGATTAGCTCTAGTAGTTTTCTGGTGGCATCTTTAGGGTTCTCTATGTGTAGTATCATGTCATCTGCAAACAGGGACAGTTTTACTTCTTCTTTTCCAATTTGTATTCCTTTTATTTCCTTTTCTTCTCTGATTGCCACGGCTAGGACTTCCAAAACTATGTTGAATAATAGTGGTGAGGATGGACATCCTTGTCCTGTTCCTGATCTTAGAGGAAATGCTTTCAGTTTTTCACCATTGAGAATGATGTTTGCTGTGGGTTTGTCATATATGGCCTTTATTATGTTGAGGTAGGTTCCCTCTATGACCACTTTCTGGAGAGTTTTTAATCATAAATAGGTGTTGAATTTAGTCAAAACCTTTTTCTGCATCTATTGACATGATCATATGGTTTTTATTCTTCAGTTTGTTAATATAGTATATGACATTGATTGATTTGCATATATTGAAGAATCCTTGCATCCCTGGGATAAATCCCACTTGATCATGGTGTATGATCCTTTTAATGTGTTGTTGGATTCTGTTTGCTAGTATTTTGTTGAGGATTTTTTCATCTATATTCATCAGTGATATGGCCTGTAATTTTCTATTTTTGTAGTATTTTTGTCTGGTTTTGGTATCAGGGTGATGGTAGAGGGCTATGCACCAGATGAAGGAACAAGATAAAACCCCAGAAAAACAACTAAATGAAGTGGAGATAGGCAATCTTCCAGAAACAGAATTCAGAATACTGATAGTGAAGATGATCCAGGACCTCGGAAAAAGATAGGAGGCAAATATCTAGAAGATGCAAGAAATGTTTAACAAAGACCTAGAAGAATTAAAGAACAAACAAACAGAGATGAACAATACAATAACTGAAATGAAAACTACACTAGAAGGAATCAATAGCAGAATAACTGAGGAAGAAGAACGGATAAGTGACCTGGAAGACAGAATAGTGGAATTCACTGCTGCGGAACAAAATAAAGAAAAAAGAATGAAAAGAAATGGGCAGCCTAAGAGACCTCTGGGACAACATTAAACACACAACATTCGCCTGAGTTCCCAAGATGGAGAAGTACAAAGACCCTGAACTCACTTCCTCTCATCGGCACACCAAAATTACAACTATTTACAGAACAACAATTGATGAAAAAGACCAGAACATACCAGAAAAGATCTTCTACAACTAAATATATAAAGATGGAATCACAATGAGATGGGTAGGATGGTTGGAGTCATAGTAGTGAAGTCACAGTATAGTCAAGACCCATATGCCTATGTGGGTGACCCACAAATGGGAGAATAATTATCATTACAGAGATTCTCCCTAAGGAGCAAGGGGTCTGAGCTCCACATCTGCTCCCCAGCCCAGGGATCCTACACTGAGAAGATGAGCCCCTAGAACGTTTAGCTTTGAGAGGTGAGAGGCTTACTTTCAGGAGAGCCAGAAGGTTGTGGGAAATTGAGACTCCACTCTTAAAGGGCACACACAATATCTCACATGCTCTGGGACTCAGGAAGAAGCAGTAGTTTGAAAGGAGTCTGGGTCAGACCTACCTGCTGATCTTGGAGAGTTTCCTGGAGAGGCAGCAGGCAATTGGAGCTCATCCTAGGGACACAGACACTGATGGAAGTCATTTTGGGGAGCTTGTTCTACCATGTGGATATTTGTGTTGACAAGCACCATTTTGGAATCCTCCTTCTAGGTTATTATCCTCAGGTCCCAGCCCCACCATGCCTGCCAGACTGTAAGTACTGGTACTAGGATGTCTCTGGCCAAGTAACTAACTGGACAGGGATGCAGAACCACTCACCAGCAGGTAGGCTGTCTTAAGAACCTCTGAGCCCACAGTTGTCCCTGGACATGGCCCTGTCCACCAGAGAGCCCCAGACCCAGTCCCACATATCAGTGTGAAGGAAATAGACCCAGTATCAGCATGGCAATGCAGCCAGAGACTATGGGACTCAGCCCCACCCACAAGTGGGTAAGCACCAGCCCCAGAATTCCTTGGTTGCCCTACGTGCCAGCAAGGCTGTTTTAGCCTTAAGACCAGCCTCACCCACCAAGGGCAGATATGGGAAAATTGCAGCCTTACAGCATGCCATGGCAGAAAACAGCCCACCCACCAGCAGACCAGCAATAGCCCTGAGACCAACCAGGTCCCTGCTGCGTCCCAGCCCCACCCACCAGGTAAATGGAGAATAGTGCATACAGGGAACTGTAAATAAATCAGAAAGTTCTGAACAACATAGCAAATGTATGAAACTAAAAGATCTGACATATCACTCCCTCTACTCCAAAATCATAAGGAAACAGAAACACTATCCAACCGTATATTGCAAGAAGGTGGATTAACCTAGTTCTGAGGAATAGTACTTGCATGGACTTAACCCCTCATTAACTCCTCATTTCTTGAAAGAAGAAAATAAATGAAAGACTTACTAGTTATAGTAGAAGGTTAGTAAGAGATTATAAACAGTAAACCATTACATGCCATCCTTTACTATCAACTTCTGTAGTGGTAGGAAAAAAAGAACATGAAGATGGGCAAGAGATAGAGAAAAAGTAAAGACTATATATCTAAATTGCTATACTTCATATAACCCAGACTCTCTCAATGTTTTAACTTAGAGGTTGCAGTTGGAGATAACATAAAAGTAGTTCTTACTACACTGACTCTAACTAGATGTTTGGGAAGATGGCAGACTGCATGTGGGGTGACCAAGAATTTGCTAGTCGCTTTGGTACTACTCATTTAAAAATTTGAACATTTGTACTATTCGCTTCTTGATTACCAAACAAGGAATGGTCTCAGAAGATTTATGGTCCCAGGAAATACTTTTCACAACAGAGTAATGACAGTGGGAGGTAGGCATGATTTCTATAGGTTATCTCTTGTAATCTCCACAACTCAGAGAAATAGATATTATTAATCTAACAGCATAAACAGTGAAACTGAAGTCTAAGGCATTGAAACAACTCAAAGTCAAATAGCTGGCAAGTGACAGAACTGCTCTGAGTCCTACAATGTTAGATGAAACCTTCCAAACTTTGCTTCCTTTTTCTCTCCTCATAAGCACGTCTAAATACCAGTTAGATAACAAAAGATAAAAGCAAAGTGAGAAGATGCCATATCAAACATTTCATTTTACTGTACTTATTATAATATTTTCTTTGTTTTGAGGTTCCTATGCTTATCTATAGATTCGTCTTCCAGGTCTCTTTGACTTCAAAATAAATGCACTATTTTAACTCCTTGGAAAGGAGTCTGAGCTTTATTCATGCTAGAAAACATACTATTATCTCTTGTATTTGAAGCCAAAAAAATATTATTATAAAGTAGTTTAGAAACATGAATAAGAACCCTAAACCATCCTCTATATGTAAGTATGTATATCCCATGAATTTATTTACTTTCAATATTTTTAGTTTTTATAAATTGTAGTTTTGGCACTAAAATGTCTTCATATTCTCCAATTCCTTCATTCAAAAACTATTGTAGTAACTACAATAAGTGAAGCAGAGATCTGGCTGCTGGGAACACAGCAGTGAATAAAACAGAAAAATCTATGCCTTTATGGAAGTTACATTCTTGTAGGGCAAAAAGATGGTAACAAAATTAATAAGTAAAATATATTATATGTTACATAGTCATAAGTACAGGGAGAGTAATAAACTAGGGGGGATTGACAGTGTTATGTTTTGATTATAAAATTATAATAAATGTGCTTATAGCCAAGTAATCTTTATTGGTTGCTATTTTTAAAATTATCTATGAGAATATCGTGCTACCTACCTTTCATTTGTCCTTTCAGAATACTTTGAGCCCCCTTCTTTCCTACCTGAAAGGCACTGACTGCATTAGGTCCCATAAAACTTCCTTTGCCTTTAGGTTCCAGGTGATATTCAGCGAATGGGAAGTGTCTACAGGAGATCAGAGTCTGAGGGAAGAGTAAGGTTGGGGTATTTGTTGCCCCTGATAGTTTGTTGTGGGTTGGCTGTGCTTCTCTGCTGAAGGTTACAGCTTCTGTCAACTGTTCCTCTCCATGAAGCCACCCCCTTGGGGTTCTGGTAATCACCCCTTCCCTTGTAGCCTCAGGTTAAGGAGAGATAGAGGGCTTCTTTTCTCTTGCAGAAAACCTGTTACTGCATTGGCTTCTTTTATCCCAGCCACATCTTTGTAAATAGTCTTTTAACTATACTAAACTTTCCCCATATTATCCATTTAGAATAGGTCATCTGTTTTCTACCAGGACTCTGGATAATGCAAATTTCTAGCACACTGTTTATTTAACAGATGGAATCAAGTCTGCCATCCTAGTGGAAGAAAAAAGAGGAGGTCAAGAAAAGATGTAATGAGAGGTGGGGAAGGCTTTTCTTCTTGAATTGAACCAAGAACTCTGCTGATGCAATGTGATTTGTGAACATGTTTTTAAATCAATGAGACTTTATTTTCTCTATAAATTATTATGTAATGTCTCTTTGAATTTTTGATGATGAGAATCATAAGGAGATAAACTTTCATGTCAAGTTATTAGAGTACTTAGATTACATATGAGAGAGATAAAAATAACTACAAACTAAAGCAAAAACAATTTTTAGGAGCATAAGGTTTTAAAAGAAAATTATTCTGAAATAGTCTAAATTTTATGATTAATGTTTTATAATAAATATTTATATTAATTGATCCATAAACACTAATGTAGCTATCAAATATTTATATTAATTGATATATTAAGTTATGCCCTTAGTATGTTATCTGCTGACTATGTACAAGGAAAGTATATACATCAATATGTCTTAAATATCTTATACTCTGTACAACTATTGCCATTTATAAAAGTTAAACTAATAGTTTAGAGAAAGTACTCAATATATTTCTCTATGTGGTGGGATTTTTAAATATTATTTGAAAATTTACATCTCTTTTATAGTCAGAGGGCCCATATTTCATTAATTAAATTTTTTGGAATAATTTCTAAACAATTTAGTTATACTGTTATTTCCAGTGACAAGAATTGTAATTGTAGTTCTCCTTATAATTTTTAATTACTTTATTAGCATTTTTGTGATGATTAAAAATAATTCTATTGAAACCTACACAACATTAATTTGACATATGTGATTTATATTCCTCTGTTAAAGATCCTGACTTCATTATATATTTGTGATAGAACACTGTAATGGGTATTTACCTGTACATGTAATTCTATTTAACAAAATATTTTTAGGGGGTAGGGAGAGAAAGGTGGATAGTAAGTGAGTGATGTTGGGGGTGTTGAAAAGAGTTAATTTGAAACATCCCTATGAGGCACAGAAGACCATGAAACCCACTTAAAACATTTCTGAAAAGCTTCAGAAAATAAGTAGCAGGGAGAAAACCTGTAAGTGGGAGATATTGCAGGGTTGAGCCATGGGCCATGTAGGTAATAGAGAAAGGTCTGGAGGTGAATGATACAGGTTGAAAAAAGTATTGTGTTGACCTTAAAGCTAAGAGATTCAAATCCAAACCATGACAGAGCCTAAAAGTTGTATTTGCAAACTCTTCCCTTCTTCCTCTTCTCCTCCTCCTCTTTCTTCTTCTTCTCCTTCTTCCTCTTCTTCTTCTTCTTCTTCTTCTTCTTCTTCTTCTTCTTCTTCTTCTTCTTCTTCTTCTTCTTCTTCTTCTTCTTCTTCTTCTTCTTCTTCTTCTTCTTCTTCTTCTTCTTCTCCTTCTCCTTCTCCTTCTCCTTCTCCTTCTCCTTCTCCTTCTCCTTCTCCTTCTCCTTCTCCTTCTCCTTCTTCTTCTTTTTCTACTTCTTCTTCTTCAATTCATGACTGGAAGGGATCTGGCAAACTCTGTCTAATATATTATTGGCTAATGTTTCATCTGCAGTTCCCTCTTAATTAATAAAAGAGCTTCCTGTTTCACATATGTAGAACTGATTATAATATTGAGAATGTCAGATATAATTTTAAGAATTGTGAGAATTTATAAATATTCCTTAGTATCTTTATCAAGGATCCCATTGAAAGCATAACAATGACTTCCTCTATCATGAACTTTTAAAATGTTAGTCTCAATGATATTACTACTTATCACTTTAATGCAGAAGTAGGAATTATTTAAAAGCATTTTCAGGTGGACTTGTCACTTTTGTTTTTAATTCATTCATTCAACAGTTTTGACCAGTGACCCATGTTGGCAGTGAGGATTGCAGGTAAGGACTCTAACTTCAAAGTCCTCATAATCTATAAGCAGAAACAATGGAGAAAAATAGCTAGCACAATGCAGTGCGGTGAGTTTTATGTAATGGTTCACACATAGAATGTTATGGAAGTATAAGAAGGGGTTCAGAGGAAGAAGACCTAAGAGGTAGTTGCAAGGGTCAAAAAATGGAAACTTAGTTTTAGTATAATGAGTTGATGGTGACTAATCAAGCAGGAGAAGGAGACACTAAAGTCAAGGCCTTACATAAAACTCTGTATTTCTAAATTTGAATTGACAATCCATATGATTATTTGATGTATTTTCTCTTGAAAATAATGCTTCTATCTCAAATCAATATAAAGTCCTAAAAGCAATTACCAACCCAGTAGCATAAACACCTCAGGTTCTAGACTGTGGTCTTTAAATATCATTTTCCCCTAAAGAACTAGGGATATTTAGGGAAGTGGCTGATTCCTGGTATAGGGCAATAAATGTTCAAGATGAGACTAAATCATCTTGTTGCCCTGAAAGTGAGGAAACTATCAAAAATTTCTGAAGTCATACCAAAAGAATGGAAGCTCCTAGAGCTCTAAAAAGGCCATTATCTGTATGGGTTCCCCTTTACTGTCTGCAGTCCTGTATATTGACAGTTGTAACTGTTGAATATGGGATGTGAAATAGCAGTGGGAAAGATTGGCTACTTAATTTGCAAGGCCCAGTGCAAACTTAAAATATGGACCACTGTGTGAAATGTTAGGGAAAAAAACAAACAAACTGTTGTTAGAGGTACTAAAAGATAAAACCTTCTTCTTTCTTCTGAAGAAAAAGGTTGACGTCAACTTGAAGTGTCTGACTCTGGCCAAAGATAGAAAAATTTGAGCATAAAAATAAAAATAATTGCAGTTGATTGAAAGAAAAATATTAAAATCTCTACCATAATTTGATATTAAAAATAACCCTAATCGGTTATTCTTGGAGATTGCTAGGAGACTAATTTGTTATTCTGAAAACTAGTGAATAAAAGGAGAGAGTGAAACATTTATTCTGTCTCTTATAAAACGGTACCTGAAAGTAATCAAGTTATTGACAATGGACACTATTTAATAAAAGAATGCCGGCTAATAAATGACAAAAAATCATAGAATGTCACCATTTTATAATCCCTAATAAAATAATGGATTTAGATCATCAGTAGCTGAAAAAATTCTTAGGTAAAAAGCTGATGGGAAACTTTAAACCTAAACATACTAATCAATCTTAACATAATATAAAAAAGCACTTTGAATATGATTTAATAGGAAGTACTCAATACCATCTATGAAATATTCTGCAAATAAATAGGTAATTAAATTAAAAAATAGCCTCTAGATCTAACAGTCATTGAAAAAAATTACAGAGGTCAGAAAAGTGTTTACATCTCAAGGATGCAATTAGCAAAATCTAGAATGTGATAAACTTTGCAGGACAATTGAACAGTTTCCTATTACTCTATATTGGCTAGAAGTAGAATTTGACAATTATTTAATGACTTTTGGACTTTGGAAGTAACTTACTCATATAGAAGGAAAGGAGTTAAGGAAGTAAGATTTAGCATGCTTCTTAACACTCTATGTTTACTAGTAGCTTTTATATATTTTGTAATTAAAATATATTTGTAATTTTCTGTTAAAAGCTTTCTTCTCATCTAGATTATAAACTCCACAAGGGCGGGACCATGTCATCTCGTTAACTGATCTATTTCCAACAGTAATTAGAGTCCATATGACATGAAGGTGCTTTATTAAATTTTGTCAACTAACACAACCAAAACAAAGCAAAACAAACAAACAAAACCGGATCTGAAAGACTGAACACATAGAGAAAAATTCTATTTGTCTAACAGAGCCTAGGAAATTGATCTCCTAGACAAGCTGGAGGAGCCCTTTGTTAGCACCAAAAATTTATTTTCCATTTCTATTATATATATTCACTTACAGCCTTGGGAAGATGGTCATTTAGCTTAGGCCATACTCTCAAATATAAAGCGATATGAAGAAAGCTTGAAGAAACCTCTTCTACTGTAATATTGATAGAACAGAAGACCTACATCCACATATATATTTTATAGTTTATTTTCAGCTACCTTCTCTCCACACTGCCAATCAGAGTTTCTCTCTATTCATACTTGGTTCTTTGCTAATACCAGAATTTGCCTCATTTAAAAAAAAATATTGTTGATGTATTAATTATTCCCTTGCCTAGCTTTTTCCAGTTTGGTGTATTATTACTTTAAGCTCAAAAGTCAATTCACACGCTACCTGTGCTGTGGTGCTGGTCTTACCAAACCACATCAGTATGAACTAATGTCTCTATTCTCCGTAAAATTTTGTTCATACCTCAACGATAGCACTGTTCCCATTCGTATCATCATAATTTATTTACATATTAGCTATAATGAGAACTATATGCATTATTCTAACCTTATACACAGGGCAACAGTAGGAACTAAATAGATAGTTGATCATAAATTAAAGGACAGAAGTTACTAAATCTAGCTTCTTGATAGCAGTGTTATAGGTATAATTGGTCTTGATTTCACCAGGGTATTTGATAATATCTAAAAATTTGGAGGGGGGATTAAAAAATATAAGCTAGGTCTTTTTTAAACTAAAAATGGGCATTTTAAAAACATGTGCAAAAGAAAAACATGTGGATTTATGTGGATAATAAAGATGTGCTATATCTAAGCAAAACTTTCTCTCATGTTTGAGGGTCTCAGTATGGTTACAAAAAAATTTCAGAACTTTTGAAAATCTTTTCATTCTCACTCTGGTGGGCATTATGTGATTTAGAGAGGATAATAAATTGTGTTTGCTAGAACATTGCATCAGTCTGGATCCAATTAAGAGGGAGAGAAACCACACAGTAATTTGAACAAGGAAAGTTTTATATAGAAAATTATTGAACTATAACAAGAGATTGGAGTAAGGAGGGATTGGCTAGTGGGAATGAACAAGACTCTAAAGAATGTAGCAATACCAGATATAGTATGTAATATACTAGGAGATTATATATGTATTAGTTTGCTAGGGATACCATAACAAAATACCACAGACTGGGTGGCTTAAATGACAAAAACTAATTTTCTCACAGTTCGGGAGGCTGGAAGTCCAAGATCAAGGTGTCAGCAGATTTGGCTTCTCCTGACACCTCTCCCTTTGGCTTGTAGTTGGTTGTCTTCTCTCTGCATCCTCACATGGTCCTTCCTCTCTGTGTGTGCATCCCTGGTGTCTTTGCATGGCCAGATTTCCTCTTTTTGTAAGAACATCAGTTGGATTGTATTGGGGTCCACCTTAAGGGCCTCATTTTAACTTATTTCCAAATACAGTCACATTCTGCTGTACCGTGCATTAGGACTTCAACATCTGAATTTTGGGGAGACAAAATTCAGCTCATAATAATACAATCATATATTATACTATGCTATATTATGCTATATTATACTAATATATACTAGCCACCTCATCTAAGGTTGAGACAGAACACTCAAGTAGTACCACTATCTCCCCAAGGCTGAAATCCAGATATTGGTGGAAAAGGCCTGACTCTAGTTCCCTAGAGAGCAGAGAAGGTGTCCTGCTGATGGAATTTACCAGAGGTTGTCCTTTGGAATCACTAGAAATCAGCCTTCTAGGTTGCAGAAGAAAGCTGTGAATACGGAGGTGTTTCCCCAGGGCTTGGTGGGGGAGGTCTCTGGTTTCTGAATGCTTCTGGCAGCCAGACCCTTCAGGAACATGGTACTGGAGAAACTGAGACTGCAGGGACCAGCCAACTGGGTACAGGAAGCAAAACCTTTTCCTCCCTAGACCCTCTAGTGGCAAAGCTTTAGTGCCAGCTGGCAAAGGAAGAATATTTAAAGGCCCACATCCTTTTTCTCACATTAGTCATAAAGTATAAATGCAGTGCTAACATGGTTCAAATGAGTTCAAGATGAGCAGTCAGGGTGGTGATAAGTGAATTGGTGTATTTCATTGGGAAACAGGACAAAGAAGAAAGGAAGAAGATATTTACCAGGGAGATGATTTAAAAAATTTTACTTATTCCCATACCCTTTGAAATAAAATGGTTCATTCCTCATTCTAATTACTGAAGAAAAATCTTTTTGCCAGAAATTAATCTATTATCTATCTTATCTATCCATCTATCTCTATCTCTATCCATTCACCCATCATCTACAATGACTATTCACTGTATATATACACACACATATATATGTATGTGTGTGTATATAAACAGTGAAAGTATAATGAATTGGACTAATATTAAGAATTGGTTTGTAAGAAATGAAGCTTTTTATTTGTTGACTGCTTGGCAAAGGAAAAAGTTATGTGAAGAAAAGGAGAAATTTATGGAAGAAATTTTTCTTTGTTACTAAAATAATTTTATAATGAAAGCATTTTATTATTTTTTTCAAATTTCCTTTTATTAAAAGAATGTTTTATTTCAGGCTTATTTGTTTATATATGTATAATATATAAACTTCAGAACACCCTTAACAGAATACTTCTTAAATTATAATCTATGTATCTCTTAGGTTCAGGGTATACATCTTAAAGATCTGGAATTTTCTGTATTTTTTTTTCTTTCATTTTGTTCTTTCATTTATATTATAATGCATAGTTAAAAATATAAACACTTTCTGGATCAATTAGATGGTATTTTAATAGCAGATGCTTTCATACTGAACACTCAAATAAAAAGTAAGTCAATGAAATTAACCTCTTTGGCAATAATTAGTTTTACTCCAATAGCCAATGGCTAAGTGAAAAATACTATAGTAAAGTTAGGGTTAAATGATGATGAGTGAAAAAAGAAAATTGTCATGAAGTGCAAGTGAACAAAGTTTTTAAAAATAGTTTCAATATAGAATAGGAATATGTGATGGCTAATTTTATATGTCAACTTGATTAGGCCACTGAGTGCCCAGACATTTCGTCAAATATTTTTCTGGTTGCATCTGTGAGGGTGTTTCTGGATGAGATTAACTTTTGAATTGGTAGACTGGCAAAAGCAGATTGCCCTCCCCAGTGTGGGTGGGCCTCATCCAATCAATTGAAGGCCTGAATAAGATGAAAAGTTCAAGAGGAAACCCCTCCTGCCTGTTTCAACTGGGACATTGGTCTTTTTCTTGCTTTTGGACTCAAACTGAAACCTAGGCTCTTCTTGGATCTCATGCCTTCCAATTTTTGGACTTGAAGTTACACTATCAGCTATTCTGCTTCTCAGGCCTTCAGTATCAGACTGGAACTACACCATCAGCTTTACTGGATCTCCAGTTTGCTGACTGCAGATCTTGGGACTTCCTAGCCTCTGTAATTGCATGAGCTGATTCCTTATAATAAATCTATTTATAGATATCTCCTATTGGTTCTGTTTTTCTGGAAAACCCTGACTAATACAGGCTTGTACCATAATTATACTGTTTATAGATATTTAGCTTCAGCTGAGCAACATCATTTACAATATTACATTTGTTTATATGTGTATGACATTGATTTTACAGTTTTGTTTGTATTTAATAAAATACAAAGGTATTTTAAATTTACAGTTGTGTAAGACCTAAATGCATAAGAAATCTATGACTTCTCATTGCTATTTTATCTTAAAAAAAACAATTAAATTGCGCTTAACACAAATATCATATCCTTCTGTTACTTTTGTATTTGAGGGGCAAATGCTTTAACGACTATCAGCCTTATTCTATCTCTTCAGTAAAGAATAGTATTCATATTATATCAATATTCATTTATATTTAATTAGCTGTTATACATGTTGACATATTTGAAGATGTATTAGGGAATACATATTTTGAGAGAATATACGACCAATATATCCTATGCTAAGAATATAACTGTTATAAGAGCTTAACATACTTCATCTCATGTAATATTAACTTCAACCTATAAATTAGGATGTACTATATTCATTTTATATTCATTTTATAGGGGAAGAAAATGAGGTGTATGGGAATTGGAGAGATGTCTAATTGTCTTAGGTTGTAGGGATCAGAGGAAGAAGTCATTTGTAAGCTGAAGCTACAACTTAAGGTAGCAATTTTCCATGAGAAAGAATCTGTAAAGGTTAATGTAGACAGAAGGGCTAGCATGAAAAAAGACAAGGGGCAGGAAAAAATATATCATATTGGTAAACTGCAATTATTTTGGCACAGATAAAACTGTTTTCTATTTATTATCAGAACTTAGAGAGATTGAAGTTTTTGAAAAGTTAAGATCATTCATCCTGTCTCTTCTACCACACCCGATACTTGCTGAAAACACAAAATATGATAATAAAGTGAAATATATTGATTTTGAGGACCAGTGGTGACAATAGTGGTTAAGAACCCAGCCAAGAAAAATTTGCTTTCAAATTCTGTCTATAAATTTAAGTGACTCTGAGGAAATGTCTTACCCTTTCTAATCTTTATTGTTCACCTTTATAAAATGGAGCTGAATTCATTCTTTTGAGCATCAAATAAAATAACAATTAAAAATTATAGTACCAGAGACAGACGAAAGTATGAGGTGTCTTGAAAAGATCAACAATGAAATTGAGGTAAAAGATACACTAAACCATTAAAAATAAAGAAATCAAGTGCACTAATAATAGTTCATATCTTAGTGTATTTATTTTTAAATGATAAAGAGCAAAATCATAGGCAAATGTATGAGTGAAAAAAAAGTTAGACGCCAATCACAAAATTTTGAATTACAATATATAAAGTAGATATCTGTGTTAAAATAAGTAAAATGTAAAAATTTGTATTAAATATACTAACAGATTATATTAACTATTTATGTTTAGGTACCTAGGCCTCTAATCTTCCTAAGTTTAGAGACTGGGACTCATTTGAATCAGGTTACAAAAGTGGTTTATGTTTGGGTTTTTTTGTTTGTTTGTGGGTTTTTTGTTTGTTTGTTTAATGCTTATGACCTTATTTCAATTTCTGTGTACAGCTTTGACATTTTTTAATAGCTTAGAGGTTTATCAACAATGGTTTAGATACAATGGTTATCATGAGTCAAGAGAAGAGAAAGGAACTGAATTGTAATAAGTGCATTGGGACTTACCCACAAGCCACAATCTAAATTAGATATGAGGCAGACCAAACAAACAGTGAAACTAATGGCAGTCTTTTGAGCAGGTGAAAATAGTCCATTAATTATATCATGGCAGAAAAGGAAAAGAAAAGCTTGAGAATCACTGGTTAGAGTAGAGGACTAAGAAAATTATTAACAATTTCAGACAATTTCATTGGCAATAAATGCACTTCTCATCCCTTCTGATAAGGATCATATCTAGACATCTATGCCAGTTTTTTTATAGCTGAATAACAAACCACACCAAAATACAGTGGTTCAAAAAACGGTGACTTTATTATATTTCATGATATTATGAATCAAGAATCAGGCATGCACCAACAAGGAGGTTCTTCTATTCTCTGTGACATCATAAATATTACTAAGTGGAATACAACAGATGAATGGGCTTGTCTGGAGGGTTCCAGATGGCTTCACTCATATGTCTTGTGCCTTGGCGGCAATACCTGGAAAAGCAGACGCCGCTGGGTTATGGAGAGCACCTATGTATGGCCTCTCCAACGTGGCAGCCTTGGAGAATCAGGCTTCCTACTAGGAAGCTCAGGAGTCCCAGAAGTAGTGTTCCAAGTCTGAGAATGTCACTTCCATCACATTCCATTGGTCCAGCATGCCATTAAAGTCAGCCTGGGCTCAAGGGAAAGGGAATTGATGGTATTTCTCAGTGGAAGGGGTAACAACCTATAGCCATCTCAAATCTACTACATCTACTACTCTCAATATTGGTTTTATGTATGTTAACATATGTGATTTCATTGTCATATCTTTGAAAGTGACATAAAATAAAAGGGTTTGAGAATGAAGAGGCTGTTAAATGTATACCACCTAATATGCACCTGAAAATACTTTGATTCCACAGTATTTGAAGTAGAGTTCAAAGAAATTTAATAACACAGTGTTTGTGCTTGCTTTTCATATTGTCCAGTGAGATGTGTATGATATTATATATATATATAAAACATATGTTTAATATAATATATATTTTATATATAATAAAATCATATGATATATAGTAATCAATGCAAGCATCATGCAATTTTCTCAGCCAGTGAAACAAGTATGTCTTATATTGTATGCTTGTTAATATGTTTTTTGAGGGTAAAGAGAAGAAAACTTACCAATGTAAGTAAAACTTCTAAATAGCATTACATTTATAACTGTATATTTTAAATTATGTTGTCATACCCTGAGGCTCAACATCATGAACTACAATTAAAATAAAGCAAGCTAAGGAGTAAAAGGAGTATGCGAGCACACGAGAGCTTCAGGATGGACTTTGTAAGTTATTTTTCTTCTTAGCACTCATTTAGTATGCTTCATTTAAAATAGTGTTTTATATTGGCAGCTTTGAGAAGCTTTGTCGGAAAAGACATTAATTTTAAAATAACCTTTTTTGTGAATGAGAACATTATATCTAAATATATCTAAATATAAAAAAATATTTCGATATTAAACATTACATATATATTCTTTGAATTTATAAACAAGTATAGAAGAAAATAAAAAATAATTTGTAATCCTGCCACTCAGAGACTCAGAGATAGGTATGTATCATTCCACAAAAGAGCTGAATTTTGAATGACTTCTTGATCACTAAATTTTTTCTATGATCTATAAAATATCCATTTAAAAATATATGAATTATTCATTCTGACAAATTTCCTTATAACATTACAATAGAAAATACAAAACCCTCAGACCTGAGGATGAGAGAATTGAAACTAATTTTCACTGCGTCCTAGTCGTAGAAAAGTAAGTTCCCCATACTGTAGAGGTTTTTCAATGCAAAGTGATGCTAAGAGCTAACATTTCTGAACTATCTCCATGTCTCCTTTAATCCTTCCCAGGGTGGAAGATTGGTGTGGTGGATTTGGAGTGAGAATTTGAGCATGCATATACAGCTCCCTTCCTCTTTCGCTCTCTTGGGAGCACAGTATTTCTTGGGAGAAATTGTCTTCTATTTGTCCATGTTACAACTCATATATGCCACACCAACCCTGTGATTAGGGGGGGACCTGCAGTATTGGAAGGGAGGTATGTTAGTTCAATTCAGAGTTTTGGGGCACTTAGAAAGCAACACCTACATAATGGATAGGGCTTTTGCTTGGATCGGGTTCATGGCTTTGGCTTTGGACAAGGGACATTCTTTTATAGGCAGGGCATTTTGATTTTGGTAGCATACAGGCTTCTTTTGAGATGGTTTAAGCATTAGGCCTTATATTATTTAGGCTACAGAGAGGGCTATGACTCAGGTTTTTGTATAGATGCTTTGCTATTCTGTAGAAGAAAGGCTGCACTTAGCAGACCTTAATTAAAGTTTTCAGGGCTTCAAAAGAGTCCTGACCTTAAGATTATACACAAGAGACCCAACTAGGGGCTGAACTTAAGCAAGGATTTGAAAGAGTTTCAGCTATGTTGCTAGTCCCCTAGGTTGTAGGAAAGATTCAGGTCTTGGTTACCAACAAATGTTGGTAACAAGGGTCTTAGAAAAAGTAAAGATCACACAATGAGCTTGGTTTAATGACTCAGACTATAGGTGGGGCTGCAACCTGGTATTGAACTACATAGGCAATGGCCTCAGCATCCATGAGTGGGCACCATGAGGAACTTCTCAGGCACTGGAAGGCCACAGAGCCCTTAGGAAGCACGGAACGTAATCCAAGGATTCAATTACAGGGAAATAATTTTTTCCAATTTTAGGTCTTTTATTTGTTGTATTTAAACTCCAATAAAGTTTTACGCAGATTCCATAGCACTAATGAGGTTTTAGTTTAGTATTTTTAGGGCAAAGGCTCAGTCGTCAATGCTAAATTGAATCCTCCAAAATCCATATTAATTCAGAGTTGAGAGAAGAGCCATGGAGAGGCTAAGCTTGACCTGTTAAAGCTCTTGAAGGGGTTCAAGTGTCTCCCCAGCAAGCATCCTCAAGTTGGTTCTCAGTTGATTAATTACATGTAAGAGGAAAATTTTCCTAGGAAGTAGTTGCTAAGTCAAAGTGATTCCAATGAATGAGGCAGCGAGAACAGAATGTAGATCCTCTGTCACTAAAGTCTAAGCTTAAACTTGTGCAATGTTACTGCTTCATCCATATCCCAACATGCTCAAAGAGGTCATCTTAGTTCATCTTTGGGGGTCCTAATTCTGCAACTTTCAAGCATTTAGCTGTGAGTCTTTAACAGAACAATAAACATATATGAGTTAAAGAATTTGTATACAATTGTTTTCGTAAGTTTTATTCTAAAATACACTTTCACTTTTTAAGCACCTGAATGCTTTTTTCTTTCAAATGAATTTTAATGGGATATCTAATATATAATCATATATATGTGATATATTATAAAGATAGAATTGCTTTGACAATTATAGAAATTATAAGATTTACAGTCACGTTGACTCACTCTTCTTCCCCCGCCCTCTGACCCCACACACATACTCACCAACACCATCACTTTTCCATTCAAGTTTGATTGTGTGGGTCACTAGCAGAGGTGTGGCGAAGGAGGGGAAATTAGCAGTCTGAGCTCATGAGTAACTTATTACTAAGCTTTATTAGGAGGGAGAATGAATCAAGCATCCTGCAAGTTACTCTCATTGAGGGCGGTGTTATGTCCCAGAATCATGACAATTTTGCTTCTCCCACACATTCTTACTCTTACTTCCTCTAGAAGATCAAATAGCAGTCTAATTTACTGAAATTCTTTTGGTGGCAAATTATCAAAATCTAGTTCACAATGACTTAAATGATAAAGAGGAAATTATTAGCTCATGTAACTGAAATCCCAGAAGTAAACTGAGCTTCAAATGTGGCCCTTGCAGGGTACCAGAAGCCCAGTTTCTCTCTGTCTCTATATTCTGCCTTTGTAGGATTTTCTTCATGAATCCATTTAGTAGCTCCCCCTGCAGTTGTTAACTCTCCCTATATGGTTTGAAAATGTCTGAGACCTTTTCAGTCTTCATATCTATACACTCCAATTCAAATAAAGTGGGTCTTCGTGGTAACTTCTAGGACATCCCAAAATATAGAGTGATTTTCTCAAACCAAGAAACCACAGCATACATTACCTCTTCTACCATTGGATCTAATTAGTTTTTCTGCACATTCTTGTAGCCAGGAGTGTGATTGCTGGAGTTCAATCCCTTTCAAATAATATAATAGGAAATGAGAAGAGGGAGTTACCCCAAAGCAAATGCAGTTGCTATCACAGGAATAAATGGAAAGTAGTTACTAGGAAACAGACATGTTCATAACGGTCCACCACTTTGACCATCCAACATCCATCCATACATTTTTCTTCCATAAACACATGCAAAAGTGTTCTTGCCTGTCTAAAATGCATTCACATCCTCCCCAAAGGAATACAACATAAAACATCTACTTTCTGAATTCAGCTACAAGTCAAGGGTCTCTAGATGATTGTGCATTCCTTTCAGTCATATAGAGATATAGTCCTTTATTTAACATCTGCTGGAAAAAATGACAAGTTAAATTACCTCCTTTCGATACACAAGGGTGGAGACTTGGCATCATACCTACAATAAAAGCTCCCATTTCAAAACAGGAAGAACCAGAGACCTAGTTCATGCAGATATTATTAATATCTGCTTCCTAGTAGTGGAGAAAATTTCTTTGCCCACCTATTTGTGTTTCCTGAGTTTTGTCCTCTTGGAAGATCTTTCTTTTTGCTTTTCATCCAAGGTAGGCAGTGGGGACAGAGATTCTGTTCAAGCTGTCTTATATTTGTCATACTTAAGTGGTTTTCAAAGGGAAGGTCCCACACATGGCAGAATGACTCCTCAAAGTGTTTGGGATGTTTTGATTATCTCAATCATTGAAGTTGCTACCAGAATTTAGTGGGATACTTCCACTGCAAGTTAATGAACCTCTTTGGGTTTCATTTAATGGAATTTGAACTAAGTATTTTTAAATAAGTACCAACACAAAATTAGAAGACATATTCACATTTTATTAGTAAATTTATTTTGGAACTATTTCACATTATTACCATTCATATAGTCTTTTTAGGCAATAGACTTTCTTGTATAGAAAAAAATTAAACCAGTTGGAGAGGAAAGTGAGACCAACACAGATACAGTTAAATGGCTCAAATAGAAATGATCAGAAGAAGTTGTCTTAATTATTAATCTTATTACTGCTCAAAGGGATCAGATGAAGAAGAGAAAAGTCAGCAAGACGGTATTAATGTGGTTTCTATATGCTGTAAATGGCTATTGTAAGCTTTATTGGAATGGAATAGCCAAAGGGCATTTTAAGAACAGAATTTGTTACTGAAGTTGTTTCTGAAGTTGTTTACAATTATAATGTAAACTCCTCTTCTTTGTTCCCTCATGCTCCTGGATACTCTTAATGGTTCTTGTTTTATTGGGGAATAAAGAGTAGGACTGGATTTCACAATGACAAACATATATACAAGGATTCCTGCGGTGGTGTTTATAGATGATATGAGAGAATCCGAGTCCACTTTTTCCCATTAAATAATTATCAGAAAACTTGCATGAAGCCGTTTATGTCCAGGACACTTAGATTGGAATTTCCAGACAAACTTATATGTATTCTGTGAATTCCGATCAGTCTATCCATATTAAAGAATAAATCTTAGAGTACAAGAATTAAGGTTTTACATTTTTCTTGGAACAAGAGCTAACTTACATTTATATATAGGTTACACCTTTGTTAATATATAGCTTCGTTAGTCGGTAATGCATCCAATGGTAAACAAGTTCTTCTAAGACATGATCAATGTTAATATTCAAACAATAATTTTGAAAGAAGAGAAACTTCACTACAGTTTGTTTTTATTATTTATCATAACCATTCCTTATCCATAATCATTCGACATTTTACTGTTGCCTAAACCCAAGAAATCTAAAACAAGCACACTAATTAATCACTCATCTCCCTTGTAAATGGGTTTCCCCTACTCTGGTTTTCACAAACAAAGCAAAAGGGGAGAGGTTCTGAAACCTTGTATTCCTCTTCAACTCATCTATATACACATTTAGTCATTAAATGTCACTGTATTATCCAACTCCTACCTTCATGACTACAATGGTTGGGTGCACTAGAAATATTTTCCCCAGTCTTTGACTTTTCAAATGGAATTTTTATTTTACTCCCTACCTCTACCACATTCCTCTCCCCATACACATGCAATACACACACACACGCGCGCGCACACACACACACAGTGTCACTTACTACTAAAGTCTTACTTATTTTCAAATTTAACTTATCTTACTTATATTTCAAATTTTACTTATCCTTGCAGTCTCCCTTTAATGTTTTCCTCATGTAAATTTCCTGTATGTCATGAATTAATAAGAAATGGAAATCATGTCTTACACTTCCCTAAGGGTCACTCAAGGCTCAAAAGATTCTCTTATTTTTACTGACTCTTCTACTTGTGCCCAACATTCTTTATTGTACAGTTAGCTGGGTGAAACACAGGTGTTATGTGTAATGTTAAATAATAAAAATACAATGTATTTGAAGATGTCTGAATTTAATCTATAACTTGAAAACTTTGTTAAGAAAATAATTATTAAATTTCAGATCAGATATTCAAAGCATAGCAAATGCAAAAATGTAATGAACTTTTAAAATTAAAGTTGTTTTTCAGACATTGAAACTGTGCTTATATCAGTTTTCTATCCTTTGAATTAATTTTTTTATAACAGAACTATGCAATTTTCAACACCATAATATGGCTATTGACTGCCTTTAATAAAAGAGTTTGCTGTTGGAATAGAGAGAAGGGGAGCAGAATTAAACAGCTCCATGACATCTATACCAAGAAATAGTGAAGAAAATAGTCAATTTTAAGCCAGAACTGAAAGCCTTGTTATAAATTCTCAGAATGAACAAGATGTACTTTCAAATAAGGTGACTACTACTTCAATGTCCTGACATTCTCTGAGTCATGATTTATTACTTTAAGGCTTTTTGTGAAATTTCTGAGTTGATTTCACAGAAGTAGACTTTTGTCTTTTCATTTTGTGACCTTGCAGATCTCTTATAAAATGGATGTAATTCATAAGCCAAAAATAGAAGAAACTGATAATGAAAATGGGGATGTCTTCATCTACACATGCAAGTCCATAAATTTAAGAATTTTTTCTTGTGTCACATCTACTACTGTCAATTTAAATAACCCATTTATTTGTATTAACTAGGTTTATATGACCATAAGTTAATATGATGAAAGTTGGAATAAACTAGTTCACTAAGTACAGTTTTAATCTTTTAAAACATATATAAGAAACTGTTTTTAGAAAAATAATGTCTTCTTGTACATATTTTGCCTGCAAGTATTAAGCCTAATACTTTTTAAATATCATGGAGATGTCCATGCTTGGTATAGCTATAATTTTCTTTACGTTGTTTATATTCTCAAACTGTGTGACTAAAAATGCATTACATAAAGGGAAATCCTAAAATGGTTACCTCCCTAGGGATTTTACCTGTGGTATGGATAAAACTGACATTTGATTGTCCTTTCAGTTTTTTGAACTAGAGTCATTGCTTTGAGACATGCATTTGGAGAATATCAAATGTTGGCAGAAACATGTCTAAAGTACGGGGTGGGATTGTCACTGCTACCCTGTTAACTTAATCTGACTGGGGCCTTGTATATATTCAATCAGCCTATAAACCACTTTACTAGCATTAGGATCAAACAAGTAGAGATGTTATTCTCTGTCTTTGTTCACACAATTCTTCTGGGTGATTTTTAAGAACTTGTTCCAAAAGAGGGCATATCAAAAAGTTTTGGGAGGCACCAAAAAATAAAAATCACAATTTGTTACAAGTGACTAACACTTCAGATGTCTCTAGGTTAATTAGGAGCAGTGGACAATTTCATCACCTAGGATTCATTTTACAATATCTGAAGAAGATTTTGGTTGTCGCAACTGGGGAATTTCTACCGGCATTTTGTGGACAGAAGCCAGGAGTTCTGCTAAACATTCACAAGGCACCAGACTGCCCCCACAACAAGGAATTATCCTGCCCAAATGTCAGTCGTGTGAGGTGAAAGAATCCTGATCTAGAGAAATACCTTTCAATCAGAGGGAAATTATCTACCTTCTAGGAGAAGGTAGGCCAATTTTTATATCCATGTTCACATTCTCAGTACAATTAAAAACATATTCTTATCATTTGTTGATAAGAGTCCTACACATATGAACTTGGTGACAAATGAGTGACAACCACAATTACAGATTCTTTTCATATCTTAGGAGTTGTGTATCAGTGTGGAGGCTTTCAGTTGCAAGTAACAGAATTCCTCATTCAAACTGGATTCAGCAGTAGAGAAGTTTGGTATTCTACATAACAGGAAGTCTAGTGGTAGTATGGCTCCAGAGTTAGTTTATTTAGTCGCATCAGAGGCTAACATTGTTTTTCCTTTCTCTGTGGTCTGTCATCCACAATGTTAAAGCATTCTGGGGCTAGTTTCCCTCCAATCATGAAATACATGATTTTTCTCTTAGCCTGACTCATCCAACTTAGGTCACTTGTCCATGCCTAGACCAAAGATATTTGCTGAAGGAATGTCATGAGTAGGTTGGCATAGATTAGGAAGGAAACACACCTGGAGCTTGTGAAGGGGACAGACTTCCATTGCAAAATTGTGATGTTGGTAGGACGAAGTAAGATGGGAATGAATCATCAGTTAATTTAACAACAATAGTTAGATATGGCAGAGAGTAGGAAGATAGGATATATAATAGATGTTTTAAACTTGAAATTTCTATAAATAAGTCTAAATTCCTCCCCAACCGAGTCCACTACTTCATTAGAAACCCCATAAGTCACTCTAATCAATATTTCCCATTTTAGTACATACCAACACCCATTTCCTTTTCCAGAAAATTAGGAGTAATCTTTGATATTTCAGTAGCCCCAACATTGCACAGCAATTTCCAGTAATTCTATTAAATAGATTTATTATTCATCTTCTCATACCTCCTTCTCTCCAAATCTACTGATTTTGTCCTCCTTTAAGTCACCTGATCTCTTGATCGGCTGCAATTCCAGATAGAGAGAACTACTGACAAAGGGACTCTGAATTTGGACTGAGCTTGATATACCTGAAGGATGGAATGAAAGGCAGCACTCCTGAAAATAATGAATTTTCCACTACAGATCTTAACACAAAGTGGCTCCCTTTTTGTCACTCTAATCTCAGTGGAAACATTACCCCCTCTTAGAAAACTTCTCGGAAAACTCAACCTAAAATAACCCTTGCTCCAGAAGATCTCTGTCTCTTAGTTGTCTTATTTCTCAGAGCCTTGTTACTCTTTAAAATTGTCTTTCTTGTTTTACTTGTAAATTTTTCTCTGTCTCACAGGAATAGAAGGCACATGAGAGTCTAGACCTTCTGTATTGTGCATACTACTGAATTGACTATCTAGAATGGTGCCAAGATCTGGTAGGTGCTCAAATATCTATGGGTTGCATGAATAAATACCAATGACTATTCCGGAATTATTTAGGGGAAACTGTTACCTTTCTAAAACATTTCTGTCACTTCTGTTCCATGTGTCCATCCATTCAGATATACATGAATATTTTGGAAAGGGAAAAGACAGAAGTAATAAAGTACTTATTGTGATTTGGTTTTCAACCCTATGATCTTTAAGCCCTAGTCCACAAAGATTATTTAAAGTTTACCTGCCTCATTCTCTCACCAGAAACAGTGTTTTCATGACACATCAAGCAAGAAAACTTAAGAGCCGTTGATATGGGTATGCCTGGACCTGATCCGTGGCCTGGGTGTAGCTCACAGGTGGAGTGCACCTGAGGGGATGGAAGAAATACATCCCAAATGTGTGTTCTTGACTGACAGGTTTAGGAAAACACACAGATTTATCCAAATAGTCAGATCTAAAGAGGACCAGGACAATCAAAGTAGCAAAACTCAAATCTGAAGTTTCTAAAAACCAAATGACTAAAAAGGGATAGTAGTTCAAGGAGAAACTGAAGGTGAAGACTCGGTAGAGATGCAGGAAAAAAGGTGGATATTACAGAGAGTCTGTATCTCTACCCAAATGAGTTTGAAATGAACTTAATAAGATGCATGTAGAGAAATGATGACGTTCAATTGATTTAGTCCCCCTATCTCTCTGAATGAGCAATTTTCTATCAATGGGTAATTTACTCAACAGGACCAAAGAGTCCTTTTGTGTGGGTTGCAATAGTTATAAGCCAAAATGAGTCTGTTTTTAGGATCACAAGCTATAAATATCTTATAATTCTGAAGTTGTAAAAGGATGTTTCCTCACCATATGTGGAAAATGTTCTGAAGAATGAAATCATTGCATAGGAAATCAATATTATAAATTAAAGCAAATATCTCTGAAGATGAGAGAGATTGAGAGAGATGCCTGATGAACCAAAAGCTAAGTCTATAGTCAAACATTGTACTTTACAACCACATATCTGCCCTCACTTTTTGTTGTTGTTAAATTAAGTTTAGTTATAAATTGTCAGTCCTTATGAGTTTTTATTGTTTAGTATATAACAATCTTGCAGCGTTAGAATTCTAGTTTTGGGGAGCAGTGGTAAAATACTTCAGTGTTTTCTATATAGTTTATTGTTATTCTCATAATGTTCAGACTGAGACAAATAGAATTATTGTGTTCTTTTACTAAAAATATGTTTTCTAAAATGGATTTAAGAAGCTTTCATTTATCTTCTCATTCCTGTGAAAATATTTAGGGGACAATTTATTTGTATTCATAGCACTCATTAAGTTATCAAAAGATTTTTTTCTTCTTTTATCTGAATGTTTATTTTTAATTTACTGATATTAATACTTTCATCGGTTCAATAAAAATAAAATTTATCTTATTTATCTATTTTTTCTCAGAATATGTATAATTGCTGATGTATTTCTAGTTATTTTTAAAGGACATGCTAAGCAAAGGATCAGGTGTTCTGGGACACTGTAATTCCCTGTTCTGATTTCACTTGAAAGTTTTATTGAAGTCAAGTTCTTAGAAATCTCTTTCATAAGGTAAAGATCAAATTGATTTTTCTATATATTTTCAGATGCCATCATTCAATTTCAGTCCATTCATGTCTGTTTGGTGTCTACTTTTGTGTGGTTTTTATGGTACTGACTCACCTGTTCTGCTGTCTAGAGGAGAAGAACAGATGAAAACATGCTCATTCACCTAAAGGTCACATTCATGGTACATTTTTTCTGTTCTTGAACAAATATCTTAATGCAAAAAAATTCTTTTCATTGAACAGTAAACTGTCTTGGTCTCACTTTCATTTGTGACACATAGGCTGGAAAAGTATAGTTAAGGGCCAGACAGTTTCAAAAGTGCTTACTTTGGTCCATGTCTCATCGATACTCAGATACAGGCTAAATGAGCCCCAAACATGTCTGGTTCTGTAACTTTGAAGTGGTTTGATTATGTCAGCATTGAATAAGATATTACACACTCATACTCAGCTAAATTTTTCTTTTCTTCATAATGAAGTTTTCAGGACATGTGCCATCAGCTGATAACTTGTTGATATGTGCTGTTTGCAAACATTTTAGTCTGATAATACATTAACATTTTTAAAGTAAAAATTATGAACATTATAATTACCAGGAACCTCGGTTCCAGACATTCTAATGGAAATAAATAGTCTACTATATTGTTACATTGTTGACTTATTTCCTTTTAGTGACCATTCTAAAATGTTCAAAGATTTTAGCAAGCTGTAGACAGGCTTCTTTTTATTCTAACTCAGAGGTTGGCATATTATGATCCATAAATGCAGCCTATTGCTTGTCTTGGAAATAAAATTTATTGGAATGGATTCATGCCCATTTATCTATGGAAGTTAAGTAACTACAATGGTGGAGCTGAGTAACTGTGAAAGAGACTCTATGACCAATGAAGCCCCAAATAGTTACTCTTTGGCCCTTGATGTTATTCTTTAAGAAAACCTGAAGCAATTTTTTTTAACATCTTTATTGGAGTATAATTGTTTTACAATGGTGTGTTAGTTTCTGCTTTATAGCAAAGTGAATCAGCTATACATATACATATATCCCCATATCTCTTCCCTCTAAGTTACACTCCAGTTCTTTCATATTACCTGTTTCTCATAATTAATTTCAGGTGAAATTTAACCTTATTATTTTTTCTCTTCCAAAATATGTCATCAAATTGTACTTTTTTAACCTGCATATCACTGCTTCACCCAGAACCAACTCCAAAATAGTTAAAATAAGATACTCATATGCATTGAGAATTTTACTTGAAAATCTATCCTATGGTACAGAGTTTGAAACTCATTATAAGATTTATGTTTTTCTTTTCATAGAAAAAGGAAGCTGAATGATATATGTATTAAATAGAATAATGATTTTTTTCTTATTTGATAAATAAAATTGAGACAATTCACAAATAAACATAATTATTCATGTTGGTTTATGTTGATATATTAATGCAGTCTCTAAAAATATCATACTATTATCATGATACTATTATTTATTTGTTCTGTACAGAGTTATTTTATGCTAGAATTGTCAAAATAAAGGTCTATGGCAATTAGGTGATAAACAGGGTTTTAGTCTATATACTGCTCCCAAGAAACAGAACCACTCTGTGGTTATTTCCTCAATTCTTAAGCAGTAAATGGAATAGACATTCTCAGCCATAGGCAGAATTCCCACATTGACTTCCCATGCCTTAAGGTTTATTATTCTGGAAAGAACTAAGTAGAAGTATAGTACTCCTATAGCAATATTGCTGACCTGGAGGAATTGTAGAAATGGAGGGGGGGGGAGGAATGATTTTAACTACTATTCCCAATTACTTGCCATGATTAACCTGTAAAGAAAGTGGGTATATCTTGGAGAATACTTGTGGATGTCTGCAAACTTAATTAGGAAGTGATTCAATTGCCACTGAAGTTCCAGAAATGATATATTTAATGGAGTAGGACAATACAACTTTAGCGACTGATGTACAGTTATTGATCTGACAGTTGCTTCTTTTCCTCTATACCTATTTTAAAAAATTGCCAGAAGCAATTTGCTTTTACCTAACAGAGTCAACAGTATATTTTTATGGTATTGACTCAGGATTGTTTCTCCTCTCCTGCTTTCTGCCATAAATCAGTCTGAAGAAATCTTAACTGCTTTGACATCCCACAGTGTCACACTATTTCAATATATTGATTGTATCATGATGATTAGATCTGTTGAATAAGAAGTGGCAAGTAGCTTGGATGCCTTAGCAAGACAATTCTTTGCCTGAAGGTAAGACATAAATTCTATGAATGTTCAGAAGCCTGGCACCTCACCAAAGTTTTGAGGAGCTTATTTGTCTAGAGCATATTTGCAACAAAGTAAATAAAAATTTTATTTACATTACATTCTCTACTATTAAGTTCCAGGCCCAATACTTGAAGAGCCTCTGAATATTGAGGAGAACATATGTCATTGTTGAGGTGTTGCTATGACCCATTCACCGAGTAGTCCATAAAACTGCCAGAGCAATGGATCCACGTTATCCTCCAAGATGCTCTACCAAATGCCTTGAGACCCTGAAGATCCAGTAATATTCCTTGAGTCTGTGGCAAGTAAAGATGTTTTATACAGCATCTGGAATGCCACAATTAGACAATAATGTTATCTATCCCTAGGGGTTTGGAGCAAAGTCAGGCACTCATTTACAGGAAACTAAATCAACTATTTGTTAACTGATCTTGGTACAGACTGAACATCTGACACTAGGCTGTCAAGTGATAATACATTCTGAGTTCCCATTATGGATCAGGTATTATCACTTTAATATTATATTTTACTTTATATTATATATAAGCGCACACATCTTTCAGGACTTTATTTACTACTTCTGAATGACAGTTCGCTCCTGCATGTATGTGTGTATGTGTGTGTGTGTGCACATACATGCATAAGACATCTATCTGGCACAGTTCTGAAAGGCAAAAGTAATTTGCTTGAGCAGGTGCCTCATATACCTGCAATATTTATTCCTCTTGCAGCACTTCCTCTCCCTCAATCCATACTTATATTCTCATGAGGAGTTCCCCATGACCAAATAAAGGAGAAGGAAAAAATTCAGGCCTGATTTACAGATAGTTCTGTAAAATACGTTGGTGTCATTGGAAGGAAACTATTGTAGTATTATATTCCCAATATGGTATGTTTCTGAAAGACATCAATGAAGGAATACCCTCCCTGTAGGAATAAGTTAATTAAGTACATTTACTTGTTTACTTGGTAGCCTTAGAAATTACTAGAAGTATTAATCTTCACTGATTTGTGAGTAGTGATTAATAGTTGATCTGATTTTTGGGAACTTAGAACAAAATTTTCAAAAAATGGTGGCAAGGAGATTGGAGCAGAGATGTGAGTGGACCACTTAATAGGCAGAGAGTGTGAAGACATTTATATCTGTGTGGAATTTCATTAAAGGGAATTTACTAAAAATTAGACTCTTAATAATCATATGAACAAGGTGATATCTGGATATCAGTCAACCTCCTCTTCCCCAGACATCCTTATTTTCTCAAAGGGCTCATGAACAAAATGCCCATGACATAGAAATGAAGAACATACATGGTCTCAACAAAATGATTTTCCCCTGAACAAGATTAATCTACTTAATATTACTGTGGAGAGCTTACCTGCCAATGGCAGAGACCAATGCTGAGCCCTAAATATGACATGATACTATGGAGAGACCAGCTAGCCATGTGCTGGACTGTTGATTACATCTGACCCCTTCCATTACAGCATGAGAGGCAATCAATTCTCCCTTGAGAGAATTACACATGTACTGGATATGTTTGCCTTCTTGACTCACAATGCTTCTGGCATCATTACATCCATGGTCTTACTGCTTTATTCACCATCACATGAATAACAATTCTTCAGACCAATTAACCAATTTCATAGGAAACAAAAGTTGTAATTAGCTTATGCCCATGGAAATCACTGGTCTTAATTTCCATGAACCCCATCACCTACATGCTTACCTAATAAGATTTGATTGGTATCAGTTGTAAGGCAACACCCTGAAAGGATGGAATTCTATCTTATAGGTTACAGTCTATGATTTGAATCATTGACCTACATATGGTGATAGGTCAAGGTGGCAGACATGGCAATAACGCTTCTCTCTGCTACATCTGTGAACAACTCATAACATTTTTGTCTGAATTTCCCAAACTCTGCGTGTTTGAAGGTTCTAATTCCCAAGAGAGCAATGCTTCCACCAGAGTATGTAGCAATTGTTCCTCAGAGTATGAAGTTGAGACTGTCACTCAGCTGTTGTGGACTTCTCATGCCACTGAACCAACAGGTAAATAAAGGGTTAATGTACTAGGTGGGTTGATTGATTCTAATTGCCAAGTATAAATTCGTTTGTTGCTATACAACCCCAGTGGTGGTAGAAACACAAGAGACCCTCTGGGGCTCCTTTTTGTATTCCCATATCTAATAACGATCCATAGTAGTAGTAAGTAGATTAATCTTGTTCAGGGAAAATTCAATAGTGAGATAAAAACACAAATAATAAAAGAAGGATGACAGGCATTTCAGTCACTCCAGAAATGAAGGTTTGGATCATCTCAACAGGTAAAAATCCCAATGATTAGAGATGCTGGCTGAGGATGGAGGGAATGTGGAATGGATAATAAAAGAAGGAAGTTAGAAATATCAACTACAACTATATGACCAGTTATAGAATGAGGCATGAAGAAACTATTTTGTTAGATATATATTTTATATAATTATATGTTATTTTTTTGGTTATTTCATGAGTATAGGCTTGGCTTATTTATGTTAGAGAAGTATTAAGCAAAATTATGACTAAATTAGAGAACTAATTAATATCAGAAATAACAAGAGAGTATACTCCTATCTACAAAAAAAAAATAGTTACCTCTTGATAGGTAATAGCATAAAGTTGTTGTTATTTTCCCTATTTGCTAATAATATTCACTAGGAGGCTTCAGGGATGAGGAGGAGCATATTTTTAGCATAGTTAATACACACAAGTCTTACAATTTTTTATGGTTTCAATATCATCATTGCTAAAATTTGCCATAAAAAGGATCTTTATATACATGATTTTCTATATTTTTGTGTCCTGAATTTTTATACAGAGAAAATATATTAATAGGTATACTAATTTTGAATTATTATTATGATCTGTCATATTGAAGTTTGAAAAATATTTTACTAAAACTTTGCCACAAATTACAAGGAGGAATATGACTTCCAGCTTTAATAGTTTTTACTTTCTAGAACACACCTTAATGATAAACTTTTAGAAATAGCTTATTTACTATGTCTCCAACATAGTTTAATATGAAAATTAACATATTTATAAAGATTCAAAACAAATCTTGTGATTTGAACTTATGTAGTTCCATTGTGCACTTGAAGTGTCAGCTGCACAACTTTCTAAAGCTTTGATTTTCAAAGTATGGTAGGCAAACCAGTAGTCTTGACATCACCTGGGAGCTTGTGAGAAATGAACAACCTCATGGCCCATCTTAGACTTACTGAATCAGTCAGCGTTTTAACAAGCTCACCAGGCATCTTTGTTGTCTGTTACTGCATAAGAACCACCCCAAAATTGGTTGGAATAATAATGTATTGAAAGAGAGGCTCAAACAGCTATTTGCACACTGATGTTTATAGTAGCATTATCTACGATACCTAAACAGTGAAAAAAAAAAAAAAAACAAACCAAATATCATCAATGGATAAATAAAATGTGTCAATTAGAAAAATAGAATTTTAGTCAGCTTTTAAAGGGAATGAAATTCTCATATATAATCAACAACATGGATGAACCTTGAAGACATTATAAGTGAATTAAGACAAAAACAAAAGAAAAAATATTGCATCATTCCACATATTTGAGGTACCTAGAATTCATAGATAAAGAAAGTAGGATAGTGACTACCAGTGCCTCTGGAGACGGAAGGGAGAGTTATTGTTTAATGGGTACAGAGTTTCAGTTTGGGATGATGAAAATCTTCTGGAAATGGATGGTGGTGGTAACTATACACAATGTAAATGTACTTAGTGTCACAGAACTGTACACTAAAAATGGTTAAAATGGTAAATTTTAGGATATGTATAGTTTACTACAGTAAAAAACCCTGCTGAGTTCATTCTTCAAATTGCAATCTATATTAATATTTTATATGTATGAAGGAAACAAGAGATTCTAGCATTGAGATGAAAAGGCCAAAATGAAAAATTATTCATTAGATTCAGCACTTAAAGAACCCTTTTTAAGTTGGGAAAACAAAACAAAATATTGTAGAATCATAAAAATTATCAAAGTTCATTAATTTCAGCATATTTCTTGTGTTTTGTTCCTGCTGATAAAAAGCATGGATGAGTAATATTATTGTGGAACGAAGCATTCTTGTATTCTGCTGCCAAAGAAAATTCAAAATAAATAGTATGGACTAGGAGAGATGATATCAATGTATAAAACTTTCTGAAACTGGAAGAAAAGTCAAACAACTGTGGTATTAAATTGGTGGGCATGAGGCTGTTTCTAAATATAACCTTCTAAATATAACCTTCTGTCTGTAGTCTTCTATGATACAACCCCTTCCTTTTTTGGATAAGCTTATAATTGAAAGCCAACAGGTTATACCCCAAATGATACAATTAACTATACATTTACTTATAAAAGCAATAATGAAATTTCTAACATTATCCTATTGTTATAAAACTGTTAAACTGCTTTCAATATTAGATGACAAAATTTGTCTTAAGTAGGGTGTCATATTGGAAGTAATAAGCATATTAAAAGGTTCTTGGGCAATTAGGATTTGAGTTGTTTGAAAATATTTGAAGCAACAATTACCTCTTTGATTTACTAGACTCCAATTCCATAATTAGTTTTCATTATTTACACTTTAATTTTAATTCCCACTTTTATGTTGGGTTTGTTTCACAGTGAAAGAGTGCCATCGTTTATCTAGCATTTACTTTGCCCAGGCACTGTGCTAGGCACTTACGTTATGTTCTTTAGTTATATAGATAGTTATTGGATAATAATTATTATAGACAGTAATTGGAAAATCTGGATTTCAGTCTTTATTATCTGACCACCCATAAAACCCATATTCTTTCTGTTATACTATGCTGCCTTTTATGAAATGCTTAATATATTTCAATCATTGTCATAAATGCAGTTTCAGCAAGTGCTTAACAAAACTTTTCAAAGCCTAGTAAAAGATGTGATTTCTGCTTTTAACATTAAACATTCTAATTATGTAGTTGCGGCTTCTGCTCGTGTTTATTTTTTACCCATCCTCTCACTGCAGATGTGAGAAATCTTATTGAAAATCATAATAATAAGCACCATTAAGATAATTTGGAAGAAGACATCTAAAAATTGTAACTCAAGGTATGAGGATTACTGAGTACTTTAAAACCTTAAATAGCTTAAGGTAAAAATGTCAAAGATCCATAGATCATATGGAATAGATATTTTATAATAGCTTCATAAATGTTATCTAAAGTATCCATTTCTTTGTGTTTTTTTTTTTTTTCATTCTTGGGAATTATTCTTTTCTGTGATTTCGTAGACTAGATTTCATGCATGGTAAAGTATGCATACTTGATTAGTTTTTTTTTTTTTCTTTTATTTACTGCTATGTGGGAACAAAATTACTAGAACAGTTTTAATTGTTATATAGTATATCTAGTTGTTTATGAGGAAAATACAGAAAAGTAAAGACTTAGAATGGTGTTAAACTTTTTAATCCAGTTGTTTGAAATCATCTTGCTAAGGCCCTGATAAGCTGCCGTTTTCATCCTTGCTTAGAATAAACACATTTCTAGGGCATCCTGAACTCCCATGGTCCATCACATAGAGGACAATAGCACAGGCTGGGAAAATGAGCTTTGCTTTGATAAATGAACGTATCTACAGGGACATATGTAGATAAGCAGGTGTACTTGAAAATTGTCACACTTGAGAATCTGCTATTTATTGACGTTTCCTTCTTGTTTTTCCTGTATTTAAAGGTTTTGTTAGATATATGATATAACATCATTATGACCCCAAGGATATTAAATTTATGTTATCTTGGATGAAGATGGAGTTGGCCTTTTCTTCCATCAATCTTTCCTTCCTTTCCTTTTCTTTCTTTTCTTTCTTGTTAGTTTTTCCCTCTCTTTACTTTTCTTCCTCTCTTTCTTCATTCTTTCCTTTCCTAACTTTTTCATAGAGTGCATATTGTTTCCTAAATGTTTCAAATTCTTTTATAATTATAATTACCAAGAGATCATTTACATGCCAATTAATATTCTAACAAAATACTTTTTATCTACATTTTACAAGTTAAATTTAAAAATTTAAATGTAACAAATACGTGGCTTGCCAAGAATAAATTATTTTTAACCTAAAAATATGAAAACAAATATTCTTAAACATCCTATTATTTAGTTCTTTTAATAAAGAAAATTATTGTAAATTGCTTTTCTCTGTCACAATTGAGATTTTCCTGGATTCTAAACTATTGTACTTTTAGCTCTTCAGTCATAACTATAATTGTAACTTCTGTTAATATAACTTTTATCAGAATTTCTAATGCTGAAATATTTTTGCATTACATTTTATTATTCAGCAAACATTTTCAAGCATTCAAATAAGGTCATACCAATGTTGTCTTAATTTTCTCTAACTAGAGCCACATGAAGAACAGTAGTGGTAATTTGGCTCAGATTTTGGACTTTAATTTTCATTCCATCTGATAACCTTTTTTTGTTTTGAAGAAAACACCACAAAACTTTCTTACTCAAGCTCCCTCCATACTGTTGTCCTTACTTTGTCATTCAACCATCAGAAAGTTGCAAAAGAGTCCTCCAGGGATGTGACATAGGGCTTTTGTTAAGCTTCTACTCAGTACTTTGGTTGAGAAACACTGGCTACTTATTGCCTTAAAGAAAGTTGAAGGTAGATTTTTTTTGAAGTTGATTAATTGATGTAACTGTAAATCAATATTAGACTAATTGTTTCTTTCATCTGACTATCAGTGTCTTGAAAGTGGGGCTTGTCTCCTTGAGTTCATTGAATTTGTTTCCTGTCCATACAGTGGTCTTTTACTTTATGCCAAGTACTGTTTTAAGTACTAAGTAATCACACCATGTGTGAGATCGTTAAATGCAGTACATTCTCAGATGAAGAAACTCAGGATTATGCAGCTATTGTACTAATCTGAGGTCTCACAGCAAGTAAGAGCTAGAGATGCTATCTGAATCCAAGTCTAACTCTAAAACCTGTTCACCCACCTTCGGTTATATACTTTAATAATTATTTATGAAAAGAAAATTTAGTTTTAATATATTCAATTAAATTAACTCTCTACTTTTTTGTAATATTGTATTAATAGATACCTATATAGATGTACATACACGCACATATACATACATACACATACACACCTATATGTATAAATTTTTCTGAAATGTTGAGTAACAAAAGAAAAAAACTCAGGTCATTTTACTTAAAGTGCAGACTGTTGCTTGCTGCTAGCAATGATTATTGTAGAATATTAAATCATAATTCATTCAACTTGAATTATCCCGATAATGATAGAGTTGCTGAAGGAAAGTCCATTGCATTTCCTAGAGCCCACAAGAAAATATTCACATGACTGACTCAGTTGTAATCAAGCAGCAATTTATCTATTAAATCCTTTTATATGGTCAGGATCTTGTAATTGTATCTTTTCTCCTGCAAGATATTTTTATTGAGACTATACATGTACTTCTAGAAGTTATACAGGAAGATTCCGGAAAATTCAATCAATGGTATATTAGCATTGTGACTATGACTGAAGCAATTATTCAGTTGACTGTGTAATGATTTGTTCTTCATATATTTAATAGTAACAGCAATGATAAAAGCTAACATTTATGGAGGGCTTTCTATGTTCCAGGCATTTTCTCAGAGCTTTTTCTTGGAAGAGCTCAAGTAAAAAAATTGATTAGCTCAACCTTCTTGGTAAGTACTCCTATCTTCTGTTTTACAGAGAAGTTAGTGAGTAAACCAAAGTCTCACAGACAGGAAAGAAGAGAAATTTTCTATACACACGGATAGATTAAACCAAAATGAATCTATTCCTAGCAGTTTTTTTTTTTTTTTAAGGTTTTATTTATTTATTTATTTATTTATTTATGGCTGTGTTGGGTCTTCGTTTCTGTGCGAGGGCTTTCTCTAGTTGTGGCAAGCGGGGCCACTCTTCATCGCGGTGCGCGGGCCTCTCATTATCGCGGCCTCTCTTGTTGCGGAGAACAGGCTCCAGACGCGCAGGCTCAGTAATTGTGGCTCACGGGCCCAGTTGCTCCGCGGCATGTGGGATCTTCCCAGACCAGGGCTCGAACCCGTGTCCCCTGCATTGGCAGGCAGATTCTCAACCACTGCGCCACCAGGGAAGCCCCCTAGCAGTTTAAAAAAACACTATTTTCATGATACTATTGCAGTTTCATTTATTTTACTTATCCCTTTAATAAATAAAATATTATTGCTAGATGCTAGAAAACTAGGTAGTAAGGACACATAAACAAAATAGAAAGAAAATTGCTGCTCTCATGAACTTAATATTCTGAGAATAGAAATAGGCACTATAAAAATAAGTATATAGTATGTCAGGGGGTGATAAATGCTATGAAGAAACCAGTGTTGAGTAAAAATATAAGAAAATACACTTGGAGGTTGTCTTTCATGTAAGAAGGTCAGGAAAGGAAGTGAGGGAGGTACTCTGTAGCAAGGTGAATGGAGCCGAGAACTGAAGGAGGTGAAAGAGAGGCCATGGAGAGATCTAGAGAATAAATAATACACACAGAAGAGCAGAGGTCATCCAGTCCTGAAGTGGGATCATATTTTACATATTTGAAGAGCAGCAAGGAGGCCTGCAAAGGAGGAGGAGTTGGTAAGAGACTACGTAAGTCAGGATTGAGTCAGTGGCCATCTGTGTGGATACATAGGCCGTCAAATCAGTAGGTCGTTAAGACTGAATTTTACTCTGAATGGCATGTAAGGCCCAGGATCACTTTGATCAGATGAATGTTTTACTTGACTTTTGTTTTAACTGAATTACTCTGTTTTGTGGAGAATGGAGTATAGAGGAGCAATGGTGTAAACAGGTATAAGTTAGCCTATTTCACTAGTCCAGGCAAGCAATAACAGTCGGCTTGGCCCAAGGTGATATTAGAGGAGGTAGGTAGAAATTTACAGGTGTAAACTTCCCTCTTAACATTGATTTTACTGCATTGTAGAAGTTTTAGTATGTTGTGTTTCTGTTTTCATTTGTCTCAAGATTTTTAAAATTTCTGTTTTGATTTCATCTTGAACCCATTTGTTGTTCAGCAATATGTTGTGTAATTTCCATTTATTGTTTTTCTTTTTTATAAATTTATTTATTTATTTATTTTTGGCTGCATTGGGTCATCATTGCTGCGTGCAGGTTTTCTCTAGTTGCGGCGAGCGGGGGCTACTCTTCGTTGCAGTGCGTGGGCTTTTCATTGCGGTGGCTTCTCTTGTTGTGGAGCACTGGCTCTAGCCACGTGGGCTTCAGTAGTTGTGGCACGCAGGCTCAGTAGTTGTGGTATGTGGGCTCTAGAGCGCAGGCTTAGTAGTTGTGGCGCACAGGCTTAGTTGCTCGGCGGCATGTGGGATCTTCCCAGACCAGGGCTCAAACCCATGTCCCCTGCATACGCAGGCAGATTGTTAACCACTGCACCACCAGGGAAGTCCAACTTCCATTTATTGTTAATTTTCCAGTTTTCCTCCTGTTATTAATTTCAGTTTTACACTATTATTGTCAGAAAAAAAATACTTGCTATGATTTCAATCGTTCTAGATTTGTTAAGACTTGTTTAATGGCTTAATATATGATCTATCCTACAGAATGCACCACATGTGCTTGAGAAAGATGTATATTCTGCTACTATTGGGTATAATGTTCTGTTTAAGTCGTTAGGACCATTTGCTTTAAAGTGCAGTTCAAGTCCAATGTTTCCTTGTTGATTGTCTCTGGATATTCTATCCATTGTTGAAAGTAAGGTATTGAAGTTTCCTACTATTATTGTATAGTTGTCTACTTCTCACTTCAGATTTTAGTATTTGCCTCGTACATTTAGGTGCTCCAGTGTTGAGTGTGTATATATTTATGATTGTTATATCTTCTTGATAAATTGACCCCTTTATAATTATATAATGACCTTCTTTGTCACCTTTATGGTTTTTGACTTAAAATCTATTTTGTGTGTTATAAATGTAGCCACCTCTGCTCTCTTCTGTTTTCCATTTGCATGGAATATGTTTCCTTCCCTTCACTTACTGTTTATATGTGTCCTTAAAGCTGAAGTGGTGCTCTTGTATGTAGCGTATAGTTGGGTTTATTTTTACATCCATTCCATCACTTTATGTCTTGACTGGAGAATTTAATATATTTACAATTAAGGTAATTATTGATAGATTAGGACTTACTATTGCCATTTTTTAAATTGTTGTCTGGTTGTATTGCATTCCCTTTCTTCCTCTTTTGCTGCTTTTCTTTGTGATTTGATTATTTTCTCTAGTGATATGTTTTGTTTCCTTTCTTTTTATCTTTTTTGTGTTTATTATAAGTTTTGCTTTGTGGTTACCATGAGGCTTACATAAAACACCTTATGGTTATAATAATCTACTTTAAGCTGATAGCAACTTAACTTCAATTGCATTAAAAAACTCTACTCTTTTACTACCTGTCTCACATTTTATGTCACAATTTACATTTTTTTCATATTGTATTATAAACAAAGTATTGTAACTATAGTTATTTTTAATATGCTTGCCTTTTAACTTTATACTAGAGTTAAAAGTGATTTATGCAACACCTTTACATTACTAAAGTGTTCTGAATTTGACTATATACTTACTTTTACCAGTGAATTTTATACTTTAATATGTTTTCATGTTACTAATTAGCATACTTTCATTTCAGCTTGGGGAACTCCCTTTAGTATTTCCTGTAAGGCAGGCCTAGTGGAGTTGAAACCCCTCAACTTTAATTTGGAAAGTCTTCATCTCTCCTTCATATCTGAAGGACAGCTTTGTTAGGTAAAGCACTCTTTGTTGGTATCTTTTTCTTTCAGGACTTTGAATGTATCATCATACTCTCTCTTGGCCTCCAAGGTCTTTGCTGAGAATTCTACTGACAGTCTTATGGGTATTCCCTCATGTGTGAAAAGGTGCCTTTTTCTTGCTGCTTTCCAAGTTATCTCTGTTCCTTGATTTTCAACAGTTTAATTGTAATGTGTTTCAGTGAAGTCCTCTGTATTAAAGCTGTTTGGAGACTTTTGAGCTTTATGTACCTGGTCGTCAATATTCAGTGAGTTTAAGTGAGAAAGTATAGACAATAAGTACACAGCACATTGTTTAAAGACTGTATCAAGGTATATTTTCCATATCATAAAATAGACAATAATTTTGAGTTTTGTTGTAAATGGAAACACCGAATTGGAGAGGTAACTGGAATAGAATATGAAAGGAAGAGAAATTTAAAAAATTAATTCATTTATGTTTACCATAAGCTATTTCAGTATGTGTATATGATGACGGGAATGATCCAAGTCATGTATACAGAAACAAACAAAAAAAATGCCAGTCTGGTATGAGCTAGAGAGGGTAGTATCCAGGCAGAAGTTGAGAGGTTAACCTTACCTAGAAGGAAGGACAATATATCCCTTAAAACAGGAAAAAAAAAAAAGCATATGTAGGTAGAGATACAGGTAAGTTGATAGATTTGATGGTGGAGCTTCTGTAAAATCTCTAATGATTGGTTCCATTTTCTCAGTGAAGTCAGAGGAAAGATCATTAACTAAAAGTATGTATGTCTGTGTGTGGATGGGGAAGGGTATCTGGAAATTTTACTAGAATGGAAAAGATATGAAATAGACCCTGGAAAATTGAACTGACTAATAAAATGATTATTGGGCAGCACTAAAGGCCTATCTGAAGTTAAAAGTCAAAAATTTAAAATAAGGTTAATCATCAAATTTGGACATTCTCTTTAATCATAATTGAAGGTACAGATATAGATTCAGAGTAGGACATGAACTGGATTTAACCAGATGTTAATCCAGGTATGGCTTTGCCCAGGGAGTACTCCAGAGTGGGGGTGGATCACTGAAATCAAGAATGTCTCTTAAGGAATGATTATCATGAAGTACAATGGAATATAAGCTGAGTAAGAGGGGATGGAGATCCTGAAGCAGAGAAGGAATAATGAAAAGTTAAAGCTTAACGGTCAATAGCTTAGAAGTACTGATGAGGTAAAATCATTTTAAACAGGTGTTTTATATATGGTAAAAGGCTACTTGTTGGCTTTTAGTTCAACCTTAGAAAATATGTCTTCCAGTTACCTAGAGAATTTCTTTTTTCTAATGTATGCAAATCAAATTGATTTCAGTGATTGCTCTTAAATACTGATTTTTGCCTGCAGCATAAATCCTATTTCTATGTGATTTTTTAGTGAATAGGGATACTTAGGTTGTATGTGAGGACCCAGTAATTTTTATAATTAGGTAACATGGAACTTATTGTAATTATTTGCAATAGTGTTGAGTAGTATATTCGAAATTTATGTGGCAGAAACTTTTAGCTTGAATGAATTAAAGCTTTTGGATTTGAAAACCTGTCTGTTTCTTAATATAATCAGATATCTGAGTCTCTATAAACTTTCTTTGCTTTCAAAGGCAAACATAACTAATAATTTCTCTAAAGGTCTCGAATCATTCCAACATCTGTTCTTGGTTTACTATAAAAACCATGTCTCTGATCTCATGTGTTGAACTACTGTATGTTTGCCACTGTCTATTTCCTGTGAAAAAATACATTGAACAATAATAGCTTTTGTTCCTAACGCTCCAACTACTAAAACAGCTGAACAAATAATATCCATGCTTTCATTTGGAATAATTTATTCCATGTACATGTTTATGCAGAGTCATTTGGCTTATTGGATGTTTCATCATTTAAAAATCAAATCTCAGAATTTTAGACTACTGAAAACTCTTGTCTAATAGTTTCCTCATGCTTATAGTAATTCTCTTAACAGCATTTCCTTCCTAATTCATCATCTTATTTTGTGTATAGTTTGTTTTTTATGAGTAGAAGTGGTTAAAAATCCCCTTTATTAACAAAGTTAGTGAAAATTTCCATTCAAGGCCACACATTTTGCAAATAACATTAAAAGATTAAATAATTTTGCATATTAACCTTAAAAATAACTCTATTTGCTCTTTTGTTACCTAAAGAAATAATAACTATAGATTTGTAATGATATAAATTTTAATACATTTGTCTTAGCTCAACACACTCCAGATGACTTAATGATAGGCTGAGCAACACAGAGCAAGCCTAACTTCCATTCCACTAAGTATCTTATTACAGAAACATTACTAGCCCAGACATGGAGTAAGTCATGCACTGATTAAATAAGACAAATAAAAACACCATTTAAAAGGAAGGAAAATAAGTTACTTAAAAATCAGTCTTAAATCATTGGCAGTGGCAACAGTTTGGAATTTTTTTTTTTTTTTTAAGCATACAAAACTCTTCTATTTTTAAACATTTAGGAATTATAGTTTCGAATTTGGTCACCACCACATCCCATTGAAAACTAAAAACTGCACTCATTCAACTATCCAGTTGACCCACTGTCTAATAACAGACTATCTAGAAAGCTCAGGGCATCTGTTTTCAATTTAAATTCGGACCTTACAACCTATGAATAAAGGGATATGAGTAAAGTGATAAACCTGTGAGTAAACTGTCAAATTTAAGGTTTGAATTTGTATACCAGCATTTGAGAGGTTAACACTTCATCACAATTCAGCTACTTTAAGGAATAACCTGTTTCTTGGTAGTAGTATATCTTAATTCAGGAAATAATGAAATTATGGCTGTATGAGTTTGTTAGCGTTGCTGTAACAAAGTGCCACAAACTGAGTGGCTCAGAACAACACAAATTTATTATCTCACAGTACTGGAGACTAAAAGTCCAAAAGTCAAGGTGTTGACTGGGTCATCCTCCCTCTGGAGGCAGTAGGGAAGAATCTGTTCTAGGTCTCTCTCCTAACTTCTGGTGGTTATCTGGATTGTGACAACATAATTTCAATTTTCACATGACGTTCTCCTTTTGTGCATATCTCTCACTGTGTCCAAAATTTCCCCTTTTTATAATAACACCAGCCATATTAGATTAGGGCTCACCTTAATGACCTCATTTTAACTTAATTACCTCTGTAAAGACTCTCCAAAAAAAGTCACGTAATGAGGTACTAGGATTTAGGACTCCAACATATCTTTTTTGGGGGACATAATTTAATGCATAAAAATGGCTTTTTATTTTGGCAGCTAGTTTTGTCATAGGTGTGACCTAGATACACTTTACAACTCAATTGTTTTCTCAACAATGTTACACTCAAAACTTTATATGCTATATGTTTATGATTAGTAATAATTTAATAGTCTAATCATTGTTACTTAAAATCGTATACAAAAGTATTACAATTATAATATGTCTTTGAGAAATAATTTAGTATCTATTTCACAAATCTAGATCAGCTTACCTTTGGAGCTCTCACTGGATATCTCACTCTTCCTTTATCCTTGAGATATAGACAGAAAGTTTCCTTCAACTTACCATGAATCTCTGTTTGCACCCACTATTCTTCCTTAGTGGTGAGCATGGCTCCAGTTATTTCTGGCAGCATGACATCAAAAACTCTTGTAACTCCATACAGGCAATTTCTGACGGCTTCTCTATTAGTGCACAGTTAATTTAATTTTCTTTATGACTTGTCAAAAGACTACATAAGAAAGGATCTCAAATATTCAACGTAGATTCATAATGTCACTGTGTCTCCTTCCCACTAGTTTTGCTACAATCAGAAGTTGATTTTATAGATGCATTACTACCTCATTGTAAGGTAATCTTTTACAGCAAAGAGGACTAATTTATAGATTGTATTCAATTAATTTTAAAATGTTTACTTGTTACCAATTCCTTTGAAATCCATCTAATTGCTAATTTCATTTAGGCACAGCTTCCTGCTAATCAATGGCTTCCTTTTTATATTCCTTTTCAAGAACAAATCTTGGAGAAAAAAACTGAAAAGAACTAAGTAGGATTTAAGACCTCAGGTCTGCAGTAAGATAGTTTCTATATTTATAGGGTTGGGTAGTTGCAAGAACCCCTAAGACATTCTGACTTTGTGTCAAAGTCTGACATTGTGTGAAAGCTCCTCATATTATAAACACAAATGGAATATGCTGCATGTTACATATTCTGAACCACACTAAAGACTAAACTAATGGTAACTACAACCTATGTTCTACAAATTGTGTTAAGTTTGTTTACATGCTTTATACTTACTTTTATTTCTTATCAACTAACAGGTAGATATTTGTATTCTAATTTTACAGATGAAGAAACATGGACCTGATGTCATTAAATATTTGTTGAAGGAATACATAGGTTAGAAATGGGGAGAACAGATTTTGAAGCCAAATCTGCTCACTCTAACCGATTCACATGCTGCCTTGAAAGTAGAACTTTCCAACAGTTGGACCTGCTTAGTAGTATAAGATTCTGCCTCAGGATGTAATAATTCCTATGTTCCAGATTCACTAGAAACACAAAACAAAACAAAACAAAATAGAATAAACCAAAAAAATATATATAATAAGGACTCTTGTGGTCTTCTGCTGGAGATATCATGACGCTGTACAATGTAAGAGAATGAAATTTTAAAATTTTTGCTAATGCACTGGGATATTTACTTTTCTTTTTCATCCTATTTATTTCTATTTTATTCTGGTCTAAGCTATCTAATTTTTAAAAGTTCTGGTCACAATTCATTAAATGTGTTTCAAAAATCACTAATGGGTGAAAAGTTTGAAAATCATGCAATTAAGTGATATTTCCCTCTGAGAACCTTTGATTTTTGTGACACACACATGGACACACATACACACATTTTTTGTACTTTTGGACTGGGAACACTGATGCTCACCTGGTAATTCATTAGCCAGTGTTGCATGTTTGCTATTGTGTCTCCTTATTTCTGCATCTTAATTCAAAATGGTCTGGGATGATGAGGTTAGAGCTGTTTCCCTGGTATGCAAGCTCCCTTTCATGGGCATGGGGGATTCCAAGGTCTAACTAGGGTCTTCAGAAGCATATGATGGGGGAACTGAATTCAGTTTCTCTCATTTCCTGTCTTATACATAGTTAATTCATTCATTCATTAAATATTCATTGAACACTTAGTACGTGCAAGGTGCTGTGTTAGGCACTGAAATTTCACCAGGAAATTAATGCAGACATGAACTCTTCTCTCACTGAGATTATAATCTAGGTTTATAATCTTTCACACATAATCACACAAAGATACAGAATTGCAACTTTTTGTGACATATTTCAAAGAGATTCTCTTGCTTAGAAAATCCCTTTTCCTATTGCTTTACCCCCTCTCCCCCTCCTTCCCCAGTAAATATAGGGAATAAAACAATGTTTAGTAGGTAAATCTAGAAATGTCACCAAAAATAGCTCTCTGAAAAAAATGTGCCCTACCCCCTGCCTCGGCCCTGTCACATACAAATAGCATATTATACTGTCATTGGGGGAGGGGGGTGAAGGAGGAAAGAAAGAAGGAAAGGTAACTGCCTGTCTCAATTCCTGACAATTGATTTCCAAATGCAGATTTGGAATACAGTTCATTTGAATTTGAAGGTTTCCTGCAAAGCAGTTTTGCAAAGCATAATAACAGCGACCAAATTTTCAGCAAATTTGATTTATTTCATACATTGATTTTGTCATAAAAAGCCAGACATCTGCAGCTTTACTTTTCCTGAGGCAGGTAGAGTGATGTAGATTCACAGGACAAAACAGATTTGCTACTTTTGTTCTTTTCTTTGAACTGATTATTCCCTATTAAAATAGATTCTCCTCTGAGTTTCAGTCAACCTTCCAGTCAGGGATGGTTTTCCTGAACAGTATTGGCAGGAAGCTCTGACTCTGATTTGGATTTTGAGAGTTAGTGTCAGGTTGAGTTAAGGAGTTGATTAAATTATTTCATTTCATTTCTAAGGTACCATTTTTAAATGTCAAATCATTGTTAGATGCTAAACCTTTCATTGTATTTTAAAAGTGTACTTCAGCTTACTTTTAAAGAAAAAAATACTCCCCAAAATATTGGATCAATAGAGCCTAAATGATGGACATTTATGCAGTTACATTCAGTTGTCTGAAAGATGAAACCTACATTATAGCTGTTTTTTGAAATCTTCCAACCTTCATATGTGGTTACTAGTATCCTTCTCAGTGAGTGCCATGCATAGCCCTCTAGTGATTCTGATTTCCACTGGTAAATTCTCAGAAAGAATCCTTATAATGAACAACGCATTTAGTCTTGGAGGCATAGATATTTTTTAAGTTAAAAATTAGCCAATCACATTTAATAAATTACTCTCTATACAACCCTTGCCTAAACTTACATATAATTTAATGTAAACTTTATGTTATGTTAATGTATTTCTAATTGGGCAATAGTTTGGTTACATGGTTTCTTTTTTATTTCATCAAATGTCTTCCAAATGATAGATTGCAAAATAGAAGACTGAGTAAGGGCTAAAGCAAGATGTTTGATTAAACATTTGCATAAGAATAATATAGAAGCACCAACGGCAAACAGATGAAGCATTATATTGGACTGTTATAACAAGAGTATATAATATTAAACTATGTATCAGTTCTTCTTCTCTTAGTGTTAATCTTATATGAACATAATATAGGGTAAGGTTTTAGAGCTAAAAGCTTAGGCTTTGGGGATAACCAGACTCTGTTTTCTCACATTAGTTACATGCCCTTGGGCACATTATTCAACTTCTCTAAGCCCAGATTTCTCCACTTACAAAATCTAGATAATATGGCAAGAATTGAAAATGGCACTAAATTAAATAATTTATTTAGGGTGCCTTGTAGTAACCAACAAATAGTGGTTCTTTTCCACGCTTCTCTAGATCATTCATAATTCACTTCTCAATTTAATCCGAATATAGAGGGCCTGGAAAAGCATTTTCAGTAGTACTAATTATCACTGCCCATCCTTCAAGTTCTATGAGTTGTGAAAATAGAATGCTTTTCCAATTTTTATTTTTGCTAGTGCTTGTACCCAAAGAGCTCTAAATATCTAATAGGTGTCTTATTCTTGACGCCACCTCCATCTCCCCAGTGTCCAGTGCTACCCAGCACCCTCCAGGAATGATGTATTGCTTGAGCTTGTATTTCAGCAAGTTCTTATAACATTTTTCTGACTGCCCTGCTTCCTTTGGCTTCAGCTTGCTCTCCAAATCTTGTTAGGTATTCTTCTGTCATCAATTTTCTTCATAAATCTAGCTCAGTGGACCTATTTTATATCAAGTAATGTTTAAACACTAGTAGAGTGATTGTGTTATAAGATTCATTAATCTTACCATTTGATATTAATAAATGCCTCTAGGGTATTAGTTTTTGTTTGGTAGGTGTTTTTTTTTTTTTTTTTTCCTTGGAAGAGTTAGCACCATCCTGGATTTGGGTATCTATAGAGTCTAGCTTGACTATCCAGTGGTGGTGAAGAAAGAAATTTGGACACTAAAGATTTTGGTTCATTGGATGCACTGTTTATTGAAAATTCTTTAAAAATCTAAGTGACATTCCCGGTAGGTCAAACACTTAATTAGCAAAGATAATTGATTGATGCCACTTTTGTAAAGTGTTAGTTTGGCACAGAGAATAAGAGCTCATTGACCCTCATCATATTTTCAATATCTAAGTTACTTGCTTGTCTTCCTGATTTTCTTCATCCAGCAGGGCCTCATTCAGATTTCCTGCTGAGATTGCAAAATTTGTTTACTGTATTTACTCCCTTACTATTTAAAAAATGTCAAATTGTGGAGGGTTTTATTATATGTTCTTTTCAACAATTATGCTAGGGATCACAATAACCTCCATGTATGTAATTACATTGTTTAAGGCAAAGTAAACTATTCTACAATTATAGACATGAAAGACACAGTAAATGTTTTAAATTTCAGAAATATTCATGAACCAAAATCCAGTAATCTAACTTCTGAAATTTTTATTTTAGGGAATCACTAAAAATTAATAAATATTTCACTCAAAATTTATTGCAGCATTATTTTTACTGATGACAAGTTGAAACCAATCAAGATGACTCATGCATATAAAATTGGAGAAAATAATAGAAAAATTTTAAAAGTCTGATTTTTCTGTGTGGTTATATTTTCTTTTTCGTTCTCTATTATATTTGATATTATCCAATTTTTTTTTAAGGTAAAGCTTGTGTGTGTGTGTGTGTGTGTGTGTGTGTTTGTGTGTGTGTGTGTGCCAGAGAGAGAGAGGCTCTTACATCAATTTTTCTGGAAATCAATACTTACTTCCAACACAAATTCAACAGTGCCATCATTTATATATATGGTAACTAAAATTTAGTTCTAAAAATAAGCCCTGATATTTAAGTGTTTATCTTTGTTAAGTTTTATTTTAAAATACCAGACATCTCTGAAAATAGTGAAGGTTAGAACTGACCAAAATGATTAAGCAAGTTTAAATTTATCCTCATGGTAGAATTCAGCAAATATACCCTCAAAGTAATGGAATACACTTGACTCTCCTCAGGACTGATTACGTCTTCATCATGTAGCTACACAATGTAAACATTATGGAGACTGTAATGATATAAAATGTCCAAGCATTCCACAACAATAACAAAGCAACTGATATGTTACTTTTCTATAAAATCTTAAATTGCCATAACAATATAAATACCTATGAAATTTGAATAGAAAGGTAAAATTTACTGAAATTGCAGTTGTCTCCTTTTACCAGCAGATCATTACTATCTACTACTACTATTACTATAGTAAAGTAATAACTTTCGTTAAAAAATACATTTTATTTTCCTTGGCTGTTGTTTGAAATAAGTCTTACTGAAATTCTGTGCAATTATATTCCTTGCCACATTGAGGCATATACATTTTTGAGGCAGTTAGCAACACTGAGAAATTGAACCCAAGGTTTTGCATTTTCACTACTTAATGGGAAAATTTTGTCATTTTTGAACTCAGTTGGATATAAACAAATCCAACTCCTTATTTGTACCACTGATACTCTTACAAAATAAATATCATTACAGTAAAATTAAAAGAAAAAACACAATCTTGTGCTCACTGGGCATTTGCTGTTTATGAATATTACTTTAAATGAGTGGGCCATTATCTGCAACATTAATTATTTTAATGCTGAGATTTTCTTCATAAACTATATGTTTGTAATAGAATATCACTGACAAAGCATCAATCTTTCTATTTTTCCTTTTGTACAAATGAAAACCATAATCTGTACAGAGACCAGATTCTACCCAAAGCGCAAAATCCCACTTTACATTCAGAACATATAATTGAGATGAAATGGTATCTGGATTAGTATTAGCAATGGATAGCAAAGTCCATAAGTTAGCAATAATTATGTTTCCTTTGGATGATCTTAAGGCATGGTTTGATAATGCAAAGTTAGAAAAGATAATCTCATTCAACTAACTATAAGCTCTTTTCTAAACTCAGAGAGCCAAAATTTTGAAAATTGCCCTAGAATGCCCTATTTTTCTTACCAATTTAATGGATAAATCAGTATATTACCTAAATCATTGAGAACTTCATATTTGCTGATTGCTTTATATATATATATATCACCTAACCTTCCCAATAATAATATGGGTGGTCACTATAACCTCAGCTGACATATAAGGAACTGAAGCTTTAAGGCAATACATAACATATGCAAGATCACTCTGTTAATAAATGATAGCACCAGTCAGATTGGATTCCAGTTATATCTGACTCCAGAACTGATGCTTTGTGTGATTATGTTGCTGTACAGCAGAACAATATATATCTAGGAGTCTAAACATGCAAAATAGCTCAACAATAGAATAATTCAGAAGCTGAGTTTTAAATGGCTAATCAATATTTTAAAAAACATACCATTGTAATGTACAAATAATAAATAGTGTATCATGAAAGCATGACACACATGATGCAGATCAAGGAGATGGTGGTGTTGAACAAGTACAAGCCACAAGATGGAGAAGACAAGGGTTGCACTGCAAATGGCAGATTAAAATACATTTACTGGTTGTTAATTTGAGTTGTGAAAAATCTCAAATATAATGGAAGGAATTAATAACATGAAGGATATTTACTACTGAGCAGAAAACACTGTGGATTTGCAGACTGAGGGGACAATTTGCAAAGGAACAACATCACAAGGCACTCAAATGACTCCAGTGGACAGTTTCAGAAGAGCTTTGACATCTTTATTTTCTCATAATAAGTCACTTTAATATACTCCTATCTGCTGGTCAAAAAGATTCTCAGACATTAAAAATGACTCACTTTTTTATGATTATAAAGCCTTTTCTGACATTTTTAAGGAGATGAGAGTGAGTTGCAAACTGATTTTCTGTGACAGAATCCACAAGTAAAGTGTGCTGATTAAATTTAAATAATATATAAGTTTAAAAAACTTATATTTTCCTATTTCCTATTTTGATTGATATAATATGCTTTCTGAAGTCATCAAGTATTTTATAAAATATTTAGAGACTTTTAAATATTGTATACATTATATATTTACATTAAATGTATATTTCATATTTAGTTTAAATCAAATGTGTTTAGTTTTTTACCATACCTAATGGCCCAGTATGCTAAAATGCCTTTTCCTTTTTGGTATTACAATATTCAAACATAAATATTATTAATCCAGAACAGGTCAGTGCCTAGCCAATCCAGAGACATGATCTATTGTGCATCTTTCTGCCATCAGTCAGTGATGGTTATTTGTATAAAAGTGTTCTGTTTTCTAGCCGTTTTTGCCTACCTGAGACAAAGTGTGCAGCAGAGGGCTGCACATAAACCAGGTTAAATCAGAAGTGTTTGATTCATTCAGTTTCCCTACTGATCAGCTTTACACTTACGTGACTAGGTAAGAAGACCACATCCATTCAAAGAAGGCTGTCTCTTGGTGATGGTGGTAGTCAACCTAACATTGGAAGACAATAAGCAGGAGATGAAAATAAGTTTTGTTTTTTTAGGGTGGAGATTACAGGTAACACACTTTTTTCTTGTCATAATGTTTTCTTTAATATTAGTATTACATTGTTTTTGTAATTCAGATTCAAGGTACCCTGCATCCCTGCCATCACGCTGCCAGATCCCCTACAAGCGCCCAGCATCTGTTTTATTCTGAATGCATTGCTAACCCTGAAACTCAAGATCTCTGCAAGCAGGGCTGTTTTATGCCAATGACCACTCACTCTACATTGCTCATATTTGAAAAGCACCAATAAGATTTGACTGACCAAGAATATCTCTTCCAGCTCTTTCAAATTTCTAAGGCTGATTCAAATAGTATTTCCTGGGAGAATTACACATCAATCAACACATATTTAGTATACATTCTAAGCAAGACCTATGTAAATATTGTAACTCATTAACAGTATCACAGGCCATAAATTAGGCAGCTATCGCAAGATAAGGGCAAGGCCAGGAGGTAATGGGGCATAGGACATTAATCAGAAATATGAGCCCTACATGAGAATAGGACAGGCCAAGTTGTTCATGATGGAGTGGAGTTCTGGGTAATGTGGATAACAGTTGGACAACTGTGGAGGAAAACAAAGAAAAGTTTGCCTGTGATACTATATTGACAATAATAATAGCTGCATTACATGGAGTTTTGGCTATAAGCTGAATCTGCTTCTGCCAGACACATTATTTTATAAACATTATTTTTAATTTTCACAAGTAAGGATACATATCTTCATTTTATAGATGAGGACACCAAGATGTATAGACTGTAAGTGTTCCTTAAAGCCACACAGCTAATAAATGGTTCAGCCAGGATATGTCTGAGTGCCCCCTACTTGTTGGTACTTATTATTCATTTGTTCATTACCGTAAGTTGAAATTTTCATGGAGATTTTCTTTGTAGGTGATTTTTTCTTCCTTTAGGTAATATTTAGGTCAAGCCTCTATCTACGGGCCCTAGTGCTTCCAACCCTGGAAAATCAGTTAAGCTCTGAAGTCATAATTCCTATGATAAAGAATTTCATTGCTCATCATTTACTCATTATTTTTCCATTATATCCAAGAGGGAAATTCAACTAACAAATATGATCCAAATTACTGAAACCCCATGTCCTGAATATATGCCTTTACTCTTTTATTGTGAAGTTGAGATAATTCATTTTCTAATTCCATCCTTTCCATGTTCCATTTCTCACATCCATGCATTCCTTATGATATTTTTAAAGTATAAGGAGAATAAAGAGAATGAAACATTGGAGGGAAAAAAAGTAGGCTGCTATTCCTCCTTAGTATGTATTGTCCTTTATTCTTTCCTTTCTCTTGTCTCATATGAATGGCTTTATTGGGAAAATCTCAACATATACTTTCCCTTCTTCCTTTCATTTTATCATGTTTCTTTCTCCAAAATCCCATATAATTTAAACACTACCTAACTTTCTCACTTAGCTTTCCAGAAGTTTACAAGCCCGAAGGCCCAAGAAGAAGTCCCATGTGAGATCATGAAAATATATTTACATGTGAAAACATATGTGATTTACAAATCATTAATAGATATGAGTTTAGTAGTAAGAATTCTTACTAATACAGATATCTGGGGAACACAGGACCTCTAGTTGCTGCATAGCTATTTCCCAATAGATTTTCTGTAGAATAGGAATTCCTCCTTGCCCTGTCAGGTCATATCACCTACACAGACTACTTGGCAGTGAATGATATGTGAGCTTGGCTGTGTTAATGGGAGAAGAACATTCCTGGTTCTCATTCAAGATCATAGAGTTATGCCATTAAAAAATACTATCTTCCCTCTCTGTCTCTATAATACCAAAAAGCAGAGTATGGTCACATTTTAAGAAAAATATTCAAAAAATTAAGAAACTTCCACTTTCATAGCATTTAAGACTGAATGATTATTCAAAATAACATACTTCAGTATTTTGTAAATAAGGACACTCACCAAGTAAAATCTATTTGGCAAATTTTTCTTAGGAGGTAAATATAATCCCTTCATGATTATTAAAACCATGGCATTGTTAATGTTTTTGATAGCACAGACCTAAATGAACACATAGATGAATCCATTATTTTAAATGGCAGTATTTTCAATTCTTAAGCAATTAACAATAGTTCATTTAAAAAGAATGCCTTTAGGAACAATATTTTTAAGCATCTCCCTTTTCTTTTTTTCTTTCTTTTGAAAAACAGATGCACTTTGGTAAGCTGTTTAAACATATTATGCATTATTAAAACTTAACATTATATGCTTGACAGATAGCACATAGTTTTCTCTAGGGCTTTATTGCAGTCTGTGAAACTCATTAGTTGTGATTTCATTGCCAGTGGCAAAACACAGAATGTTCTATAAATTAAAACATTTGGCTATGGCTATGGGAAATTCTCCATGATAAACAGGGGTTGGGGATGGGAGTGGGAATCAAACCTCACTGTTTTCATCCAAAAAAGAAAAAAATTCAGTGTGTGCTGAATTTGTGCTCCAGGTTTGTTTATCTCAGAGATTGAACATTCTAAACAATGTGGGAATTGCAGTAATTTTAGAACCAGTGTAGATAAATTTACAAGTTAAATCACAATGTTTACAAAAGAATATATAGAGCAGTACACCTTACTTGTACCAGATGCTGGTAATCCAGACAGTGGGCTATCAATTAAAGTGGACAATATCTTGGCCATTCTTCATGTTGACTCCATTTAGCCAGATTATTTTTTTTTAGGTTAATGTTTTTTAATAGCATGCTATTTCCTGTCATCACCAACTTGTACTATCTCTTCAGTTTCCATTCTATATTTAATTCAATTATTTTATTGGAATTGACAAATATATATTCCACCATTGACCCATGTAGATCCAGCCAACAATTTGTCCTGAAGTAAATACTTTTCTGCCCATAATAGTATAGGTGGTTGATTTCATACTCATTTGTATGACATTAATATAAAATTCAACTTAGGTACACATTTCTAGGACTTTAAACATATATAGATACCATTAATGTAACTCACAGCTTTACATAGGGTAAAATGATCAAGATTATGTAAGTGCAAACGAATTACTACCAACGCATAAATAACGGGGACACTTTCAAATGAATTACTGATACTTAATTAGTTAAACATGTCAAATAATTACAGAATAATCACAGCTCTCATCAGCAACTGTGATAAACTGATAAAATTTGATTTAATAGAACATGTATAAATTTGCACTTGGTTGAAACATCTGCAAACTGGCAAACAGTTTTAGCGCATTGGGCTAGAGGCATTTCTGCAATCACTGTGACTGTATTCCTTGCTCCTCCACAACCTGCAACCTTCTTCTTTTTGTTTATCCCCTTCCTCTTTCCTGCCTTTTCTCTTCTTTTTGTTTCTTTACTATCCCCCACCTCGTCTTTATTACAGTTTTAAATAGTGTATGTATAATCCATGTTACTCTACCATTAAACTGTGTGAGTCTAGAGCACTTACATATTTGAATGTATTTTTTGTAAGCCTAGAAATGTATATGCACCTAATTTGTTTACCAAATTCTATATTAAACACACATAGTGCATAGTTTTGATAAAATAGTTGACAATGGATTGCCTTCAATTACATTATTCGTTTTTTCAGATTGTAAAAAATTCAAAGTGTTTGCTGGTTTCCTTACTTGCTATAGAGTTAGTCCTCATGCAGTTCACATCCTCTGTGATCTCTTTCCAAACTAAAGCCATAAATATGCCTTCCTTGGCCTGAATTCACTCGCCAGAAACTATTTTAAAATCATAGTGTCTTATATGTTGGAAAATGTATACACCTACATATTCACTCCAACAAATCTTAAGCTTTTCTCTAGATATAGGAGGGGTGAAAACTAAAACAAAAGAAATTTGGGTAATTCAGTAATTTGGTTTTGTTCATACATTGAGTTGCATTGTTTGAAATTGTGGGGGTAGGTATGATAAAAATTTTCAGTTTATGTGATGCTTGCTGTTTATAAAGAGCTTGCAAATATATTTACCTCACTAGACTGGAAAAATGAAGGCAGAAAATATGTCTACTTATTTTTTACTCATGTATTGCTAAATAATATTCTTTGCATAAAGCTTTTCTAACACACATCAGTTGTACAAAAGGATCATCAATTGTAAAAATAATTTTATTTTATCAGAAGTATTGTGGTGCTTTGGGGAAATCAGTAGATTCCTAATAAATCTATAAGAGTAAAAATATTGGAATAAATAAAGGAAAAATGAGGAGCAAAGTATAAGAGCATGGAAGAAACACCATGTGAAGAGACAGTAGTTTCTGTTACTCTCAATTGGTATTTTGATTTCACATTAAATTGTTTGTTTGTAGATGATATTGAAGTTCATTAGTTCTAGCTTCCTAATGTTAACAGATGAGACAACTAAACCTCAGAGAGGTTAAATATTTTCTTCCTTTTAACTAGCTGTCTATGACCTATTTAACTAGTTTTTAAGCTAGTTGTGAGGGTCATGCCCAGAGGATTTCATACAAACCACCTCAGTGGGCTTTCTACTGAAAGCTGCTATCAGTCAGAGTGTATACAGAAGGACTATAGTAAAGTGGAATCAACAATGAATTTAAATAGAAGACCTTAGACTAACACTACCTTCTTAGCCATTTACTAGCAAGTAACAGTTCTGCTAAGCTTCAGTTTCTACATCTATAAAATTAGAATTGTTCTATCTATCCCAGAATGTTAGAGCAGATACAGTCATCAAATTATATCCTTCTAACCTCTCTACAGTGGTCTGTGGGGTCATAGGTGATCTAGGTGCTATCCAGTTCTCCAGTTTCATATTATACTACCTGAATTCAGCTTAACTGGCTCCCTTTATATTGCTTACACATATCCAATTATTTTCTATCTAAGCACCCATAAACTTACATTTTTCTGTGCTTGAATCTTGTTTTATTCTCGGTGCATAGCTGACTTCACGTCTGGGGTTAATTTCTTAGCTCTGTGCTTAAATTTTCTCTCCTCAGAGGACCCTTCCTTTTCCACACTGCATGTGGCCATGCTTCATCTTTCAACAAATATTGAGTGCCTGCTATGGACCGAATGTTTGTATCTCCTGAAAAATTCATTTGTAGAAGTCTTTAAGAGGTAATTAGGTCATGAGGATGGAGCCCCCATGATGGGATTAGTGGCTTTATTTTTAAAAACTGAAGAAAAAGAAAGAAAGGAAAGAGAGCTAGTTCTCTCTCTCTCAGCCACCTGAGCATATAGTGAGAAGGTGGCTGTATACAAACCTAATAGCAGGTCCTCATCAGAGCCAGGATGTGCTGGCATCTTGATTTCAAAACTTTCCGGCCTCCAGGACTGTGAGAGATAAATATTTGTTGTATTTTGTTATAGCAACTCAAGCTGACTAATACAGTGCCCATGAACCTAGTCCTGGAGAGTTACTCTATATCACATCACTAAGCTATTTTTCCATAGTACTTAAGATAATTTTTATTTATTTATTTATTTATCCTGTCAATCTGCAAGGTTTTAACCTTCAAGGATTTTTTTTGGTCTTATTCATAGAAATATCCACAGGGCTAAACCTCATGTCTGGCATATTATAAATGCTCAAGATATATATTGAATGAATAAATGATTTCACAAATACTTTTTGAGAAACATTTGTGTCAGTCATTGATAATTGCTAGGCACACATTTCTTGTCATCAAGATTGAAAGGAAACAAATATGTAAGAATTTATTCATTCAACAAATACTTTTTAAACATCAAACAAGTGTGTATGCTAGATGGCAGGAATACAGTTGTGAATAGACATAACTCCAGGCACACGGAACTGACATAAAGGAGGAAATAATTAAAAGTTATGCAAGTATACACTTAAAAATGGATAAGATGATAAATTGTATTTGATAAGTTTGAACCACAATTAAAAATAAAATAATAAAAATGTTATAAGGTTAAATAATTCTATTTGAGATATGTTCCGTGAAGGAAAAGCACAGGGGTATATGAAAATGCATAATGGGAGGACTTGATCTGCTGTTGGGAAGAGGAAAGGTCAAGGATAGTCTATTGAAGAGTAACTGTTGAATTGAGAACTAAAGAATACACAGTGATTGTCTAACTGAAGAGACACATGAAAGTCCTAGGCACATGTCATAACTTAAATTGTTGAAATGAGGGCTGAGCAAAGGCCAAAGTAGCAGTAGCAGAGATGGGAAGGTGAAGAGCAGCATGAGTCGAGTCTGAGGGTGTCATTGGTGATGGTGTCCTATAGTCCTGCCATGGAGGAAACCCTGGGTCTCCCTGGAACTACGCAAAGGCAGTGAATTCAATTTTGGGGGCAGGACAATTTTCTGAAGGAAGACTTATCATGGTGAAACAGAGTAAGCAGAGTTCAGCAGCATGAGTATGATGGTAGATGCAGAGATGGGGGAGCAGTGTGAGGCTCTTTGAGCTTGTGCAAAGCTAGAGCTACTTCTATTATTAATAATGGACCCCTTTGGAAAGTCTAATGTGTACACCCTGCTTCTCTCTTTCATCATATGTTGGCACATCCAGTCCAAATAGTTTCCCTTCTTTCCCATTCTAATAATAGAATTATTCCAACAAGTAGAAGAGGAGTTTGTTTGGTTTCTCTTTAATTTTTTTTAAATCTTTTTTCTCTGAGAAAGACCTCTGTACATTGGTAACATATTTTTAAATGTCAAAGCATTACTACAAAGACTTTCATAAAGGCACTAAGACGCTAGAGAATTTATCTCAAACCATCCCTGACAGGCTTTCCTCTTCCTTATTATTTGTAGAAAAACAGAAATGCCTTTCGTGAGAAAAAGCTTTGAAGGATGAATAAGAGATAAATTGGAGGAAAGAATAGGGAAAGGAATTATTTGGCAGAGGAAGTCAAAGGAGCAAGTAGTGGGCTTGTTTAGAAAATTACTAGTAGATATTTTCTTTTTATACTTGAATGAAAATTGCAAGGGAAAGCATGATGGACATGAAATCATCAAACATGAGTATGTCTATTAGCTTTCTAGAGCTGCTGAACAAGGTACCACAACCTGGGTGCCTTAAACAACAGAAATTTATTGTCTCACAGTTCTGGAGGCTAGAAGTCCAATATCAAGGTATTGGCAGGGTTGGTTTCTTCTGAGGGCTATGAGAGAAAGATATGTTCCAGACCTCTGTCCTTGACTTGTAGAGGGCTTTTCCTTATGTCTCTTTATATCATCTTCTCTCTGTCTGAACATCGGTGTCCAAATTTTCCATTTTTATAAAGATGCCAGTCATACTGAATTAAGGCCCACCTTAATGATCTCACTTTACCTTGATTACTTCTGTAAAGACACTAGCTCCAAATAAGATTATCCTCTGAGGTACTGGGGGTTAGTACTTAATCACACAAATTTAAGGGTAACACAATTCAACCCATAATAGTATGTCAAAGTGTTTTAGTAAACTGTAAAGTATTGAAAATAAGCATTCACATTATTACATATTTCATTGGATGGTGGCAGGGACCAAAAGGGATTATATATGAATACATGATTTCTAGAAAAAATCGTATATTTAGACACTCATATGGACAATTCTTTCAGTGGTACAGAATGGAATTGTTAAGAAGATGTTTTTATGAGCCATTGATTGATTGGGTAGAAAGGAGCCTTTGGAGTTCACACCTACATTTCAAACAAAAAGAATGAATAAACAATATAATAAAAAGAGGTAGAAAAAGGAAGATTCATATGTGAGTACTATGCATAAGAGGAGTTGGGGTGAAAAATAAGGGACACTATTATCAGAGGTAAAAAATGGAAATGTGTCTATTGTGGACATTATTATATTAGATTTTAGTATGTACTAAAATGATTTACACTCTGTTACATCATCCCACGTTTTGACTGAGCCAAATAATGCTTAAAATCGCATTTTTTTTTTGTTATGGTTGAATTTTGGAGTGTAGGTGAAGGTACAAAATAGCTGAAAAGTATTATAAGGATGTTCAATTGTTATAAAGTAAAAAGTGATGGCCCTAACTATGGACCATGGAGTTATGGTTAAAAATCAAAATATCTTCTCATTTCTTTTGAAATCATTCTCTTACAATGGTACATCGACTAAGAATTATCATTGACACCTTTTGTGTTACCATTTTTTGGATAGATTATGCTACATTTCAGTATATTGTAAAATCATGGTCAAATAGTTTTGTTAATTAAAACTCTATGCTTTGGGTTTTTGTTTTGAAGACATTGCTGCCACCTCAATTCATTGAGTTTAGTCTTTGCCTAAAATTTCTTTCAGCCCTTCATCCCTTTTTTCTACTTTCTTAACTCCCTAATGCAGACCTTTGTCCACTTAAACTATTGCTCTTGTTTTTCAGCTTCGACTCTGCCTGTGTTCTCTTCAAAAACAATTCATCTCATTATTATTTTCTTATTATGAGAAACTATATTCATTTTGTAGCATGTTTATATAAGTAATTCACATTGCTTTTAAAATGTATGGCAGGGCTCTTAATAAAAATTGACATTTCCTAGAGAAAAAAGAAATTTTAAACATTTGTCTTTCAACAAATATGTGTCCATTCCCTAGAGACAATAGCTTTTAATTGTTAATATTTTAATTCATCTAAGTTAAGATTTTATAGAGCTCTTTTTAAATGTAACAACTTTATATTTTAATCAGTTGGCACCCTGATAGGATAAATGAAGATTTAATTTATTTTTCCAAATCCCCTTTCTTTTCCTACTCCTTCCAATATAGTTTTAGCACTTTTTTCATCTCTCAGTTGGGAAATATTTTAATTTAAATAATATATATATATATAAATAGTCATTTCATATTTCTTCAACCACAAACTTTATCTTTCGATTCTCAACTTTGGAGCATGAAGGTAATACTATCTATATCCCTCATTGCTAAAGCAATGAAATGTAACCATATTTGCATTTACTTTTATATTTTCAATATTTGTTTTGTCACTGTAATTACTTTTATGCTCAGTCTGTAGGTTCTTCAAATAGATGGAAATAAACAAATATGTTTGCATTATTATGACTATTTAATATTTCAAAGCCAAGAATTTCCATTCATTTCCTTTAACATCTTTGTTTTTTCATTTTCCTGGGATTCTAATTGCCTTCTATTTTGGGATTCTCATTTCTGGAATATTTTCGGGATCTTTCCTTTATCATTCTCTATTCTATGAGAAGTACGAATTGCAAATTTGATTTGGATAGACCTAACACTAGTAACAAGGAGAACAGTTAAGAGGCTGCTGCTTTGTAAAAGCTGAAATATAAAGGGAGCTTAAATGACAAAGGTGCCAGTAGGATCAGTTCAAATCCATCATTATTATGAGTAAAACAGCTGGAAGCACATGCTCTCCATATAGTATGTCAGTGGCATCATTTTGCATAGAAAGTATTGCACAATATTGTTATATTTTCTATCACACAAGTCCCAAGATTAGAGATCATAAAGCCACTCTAGGTCATAGAGATTTCAGAATTGATAAATGTGGTAAACACATACACACTACTTTAAGAGCTATGTGTAGAGGTATATCACACTTTTATCGTATTCTTAATAGCTGCAGTAAACTTTTATTAGTTTTTTAAAAATTAAGTCATAGGGATAAAAAAATCTGTGAGTTATAATGAAATAGTTTTAATAATATGTATCCTTAATAGACAATAATTAATTGGGATATGCATGTGTTGGAGGGGGTTTAGTGGTTAGTATTTGTAAAGGATGACCTTGCTGTGGTTTGTGAGGCCTCCAAAGCAATTACTGTAGAAACCAAGATGGAAAACAATGGCATAAAGCAGATAGAACTGCTTGACTTAGTCCAAATCACAGACCTTGCTCAGCAGCATTAGATGACAGTTAACTTTTAATGAGGGATGACAAGGGGTAATTAAATCTTGACATACAATTATGAAAGAAAATATCAGGTAACAATCTTGCTATGCAATATAAAAGAAGAAAAGACATTTTCTGAAAACTTGCCTGATGCTCTGTCATCTGAAACTATTCTTTATGAGTGCAGGGTGAAGGTCAAAGAGGTATCTCAACTCCATCAATCCTTTGGACAGTTACAAATGACCTTTCGCTTTCCATAAGACATTCAATATTCTGAATTGGAGGGATACATTTTTCTGTGTTTAGAAAATGGCAAAATTGAAACCTTTCCTATTGCAGGAGGCTCACTTTTGTTGACTCTCTTGGACAGCCTGTTCATTCCCCAAAGCTTGTTCAAGCTATGATCTCATTTGCATTAACTACCTAATCTAGAGAAAAACGTCAATTTGATATTGTGTGTCTGAAAGTTTTCTACTTGCTGAATAACTTTTGCTCAAGCTTTAAAAACCCAACATTGGCCTATTAGAGAATGATAATACTTCCTTTAAAATACTTGAGCGATTTTTAACTTCAGAGAAGTAATCCAAGAGTTTTGCATTTACATTAGAAAGCTAATAAGGGGAATGGAAGCAAGATTTTAATTCTTGAACTTTTCCCCTCTCTGATAGTCTTAAAAAATAGTTACTTTTTAGTAACATTTTAAATACTCCAAAAAGTTCCAGTTCAGAAATAAGACTCTTCTTGCTCTAATGAATTCAGATTTTTATAATACTCAATTTTTCTTATTTTTCCATATAAAAGGTCACAGTAATCAAGCTGTCATCAACTTATGTAATATATAACAGTACAGCTACTGGCTAAAATTACATGTATAAGTACCTTAAGATAACACAAGACTTATACTATGCTTATGAATAAGTGCTTTGTGACATGTAGTTACAAAGTTATAAGCATTAAAAGTGCATGTGACACAAGTTCAAAGAGTAAGGTATTTTATTTTTTACTTATTTACTTCATTATTCCTTTAATATAGAAGAATTGGGTCTCTCCTACAAGTTAGAGACTGTTCTAGGCAATGAGGATACAGCCAGTGTACAAGACAAACAGTATCTCAGTCCTTGTGGAGGTTCCATTGTGAAGAGAGGAAGAAGTATATAAGCAAATACATTAAAAAAGATCATTCCAAATACTGTGAAATCCACTGGAAAAAACAAACCAAAGTAATGGATAGACAAATGGAAACTGGAGCAGAGTACTTTTTACACTGTGTGGTCAGGAAAACTTTGAATAAAGTGTATATTCTTGCCTGCCAGGCTATTAAAATTGTGAAACAAATATATGTAATTTAATGAGTAACTGACTGAGGTTTTGGTCACTGATTGCATTCTTCCCAAAGCCATTTCTCCAGCTGAACCATTCATACTGATTTTAACCTATATTCATTATTTATTCTTCTAAAAGGGAAAGGTAGTTTTTGATCATTGACTAATCTTACGGAAGATTACAGAAATGCTTACTTCCTTAAATTGTTGTATTTTCTGCAATACAACTGTAACAAAATTAATATTTTTTGTGAGATAATTTTCTAAGTTTAATTATGGAAGAAGTTAATATAACAGCTGGTTGCTTTCGTTTTCTAAATGTTGTCTTTATGTTTATTGTAAATTACAGAATTTGGAAAATAATTATACAATTATTCAAAATTCCATCATATAGTGTACAAAAGAGTATGCATTGTTCTAAAATGATCTTTTTTGACAGTTACATGATAATTATGTCCTCTACTCTTGGATTTCTATATAATATTAAAGGTTTACTTCTGAGAGGCAGAGAATAATTTCTTTTGGTCAATAAACACATACAGACAACTAAAGATAACCCAAAAAGAATTAACAAAGCAAAAATAAAAATAAAACTGGATAAATTATTTATGATGGTTGATATTCTTAATACATTTAAAAATAGTTTTGAAATTTAATTCAAGGGAAGTAACTTTACTCTCTGAGTTGTGATTCGTTCCACTCAGAATCTAGTTGGTTTCATGTTAGTTGATGCAAAGATTTTGTAGAAATATGGATGCAGTTCTGTTACTTGTCTCACCTGAGAGCAAACATTTAAGTTTCAGTGGCAAACCTATCAAGAGTTAAGAAAAATAATACACTTCAGATTTAAAACTTAGTTGTAGCAAGATCTATTTTCAGCAGGAAAAAAAGTAACTCACCTTTTTATACTTCAGAATTCCACTTATAAAATTGACTTCTAACCTACAAATAATTGTTTTAATTTTTGCACTTTATAAAATGAGATACAAAATATTTTATTCCCAACTCAGACTCACGTGAATCAGATCTTTGCTAGTATCTGACTTTTCTAATTGGTTCAAGGATAAAAATTATAGGGTGCAAGCAAAACAGGAAGAGGTCTGGGATCTCCAATGCCTCTCCCCATGCTCTACCTGCTGTGTTAGAACGCACTCCAACCAGGATAACCTGTGAGATCTTTAATAATATGTACAGGCACATCATTAACACAGAAGGAGTGATTTTGGTCATGAAATATCTTCATCTTATACTTAGTTACATAGATTACATAACATTCTGCATGGAACCCTAAGGATTCATGCCAGGTGAATTTGCAGATTCCAGATTTGGTTACCATCAGCAATCCTAGCCATGTTGGTAGGTCCTGTATATTCATAGACAGGGATTCTCCTGTTAGCAAATACTAACTTTTCTTTCACCAAGAGGTCTATCATTCGTCTGTTTAGAAGATTTGACTGTGTCAAATTCTTTCTATCCCTGGGACATCAACCCTCTTCACCCAGAAGAAAATGTAAAACACAGCTTCCGTTTAACCATTTACTTCCCATGAGCAAACGAGTATACTTATTTCAAATTATTCATTTCAGGTTCACAAACATTGGTAGAGGAGCCACTTTTAATCTGTGTTTATGAGGCGTATTTCCACCAGCAAGCATCAATGAGAAGATGAAAGACACTTTGCATACCCTACTACACTCCTCCTGCTAAACAAGAAGAAACCCTAGCTCCATCTGCAAATAACAAGGATAATAGCCAATGGATCATTGCAATGAAATCATTGATACAAATCATAGAAAGTAGTTTCATTACTGCTTCTCTATACACAATTTGAAATTAATGAAAAATAAAATAAAGAAAATAATTTCATCCAGTTACATTTCTCTGTAGTTGAATAAAACCTGAGAGAGAGTGCATATTGGTTAGGGATCCAACTCTGCAGTCACAGTGCCTGGATTAAAATCTGGAAATTTATTCAATCTCTGATTGCCTTAATTTCCTCAACTATAAGATAAGGAATATAATTGTACTTTATTTATAGTGTTATTGTAAGAATTAAATAATATATGTAAGGCCTTTAAAAGCAAGTATTCTCAGAAACAATACCAGCTAAACCATCATTTCCATCATCCAAGTTGTGATTGTGCTGTAAGACTTGCTTTATTCAGTTTTTCTATTTTAATAGACAATTATCAAGATGCAATTATACTCAGTTAACTTATTCTCACATTATTTGCATGCTACTGTTATGTTTCTTAAATTTGTTTTTCATGTTACTATTGTACTAAAATTTAGTTCTCATTAACTGTAATGGGTTAATGGCTCTAATGTCATTAATTAAAACATAATGATAAAATGTTAAGATAAACATCTAACTTAAAATAATATTGCAAGCTTAAATAAGAACAGACTTCCGTAAAACTATGGATTGTGGATTTCTGTTACGACTTTACAATGAGCATAGGCTATAATTATCTTCCACAAGTAGCTGAAAAAGGAACAAAGCACAAATTAATAAATACAAAATTAGTATCAAAACACTAGTATCTTATCAAACTAATAAGCTGTTTACACCATGTCCAGTGTGTTTTTGCCTTAAAATGTTAATGAGTTGCATCTTCATTTTCAAAGTATAGTTTCTAGTAATATGATGGAGACAACCCAGAATACTTCCAAAATGCTTTCCTATATTAAATGAATGTTGTCCAAAAAGGTAAAGAAGAGACCAAAACTACAGCAGCATTTTTCAAAGTTGCATTTTCTGTAACAAAAGAAGAATGATACAGTATTTCGGAGAACTTCATAAAGCTAGTGCAAAGTAAATGACAAACATGGCCAGTGAAGAAGGTCTATTGGTTATCTGCAAAATCCTTTTGCCAAGTAGCACTGTGGTACAGGGTGTAATACCAAAGGCATATATAACAGGAGAGGACAGCATGGAGTGGATGCAGATATTTCTCTTTACAGGTGGATGACTCCATCAAGAAAAAGAGTATGAACTTCTCTTAGCAATTTGCCATAATACATGGAGAAAAATAATATGTGACAGAATGATATTTTTTTCTTTTATAACTGGAAAGTCATGTTCAAAGAGAGGTTTGCTTTTTTTAAAAATTTGGTAGAAGTATGGATAATTATTAATAATTTTATTTTGTAGTCATTATGCTGACTGAGAAATGTACTTTTAATCAGTTCTAATGAAGCAGCAATCACTGGAAAAGAGTCTGCTCTAAATGAAATTTCCAAGTGGTCCTCCAAACAGAATATTCGGAAGGTGCCAACAGGGCTTTTTACTATGATTTTAATATTAAAAGAAATAGTAAAATTAGTGTATTAGAAATGGACTAAGTTCCAGTCACAGCTAACTAGAGAACATTTTTCTGCTTTCAGAGAGTTCAAGATTTTACTTTTCCATTCTGAAACATGCATCTTGTGAAAAATCTTTGTGCTGGTTTGTAAAATGGATAAAACAAACATTTCTTTGTGACATTAATACTGTTAGAAAGTTCTATTTCCATGATAGTACATCCAAGTGACATAACTCAGTGATAAATGCATCAACTTAAAATGCCTTAATTTATCAACCTAGGGTCAAAAAATTTATTATGTTTTTAATGTTGACAATTACATTTTGGCATTTTAAGGAGATAAGCAAATAACTTGATCAATGACAATGTAACTCTTCCAAAAATTCTATTTTTCTATTTCTGGAGTAAAAAAATAAAAATATACACACACACACACATACACACACACATATATATGTATATATTAGTTATCAATTGCTAATAACAAATTACTACACACCTAGCCCTTTAAAATTTCACATACTTATCTCAGTTTTCACAGATCAAGAGTTCAGGCAAAGCTTAACTGGGTTCTCTGCTTAGAATCTCAGAAGGCTGCAATCAAAGGGCCAGCCAGGCTGTGTTCTTATTTGGAGGCTTGACCTGGGAAAAATCTGATTTAAACTTACTCAGGTTGTTGGGGGGATTTATTTTCTGGAGGCTGAATGATTGAAGTCCTGGTTTTCTTGCCAGCTGTCAGCCAGGGACTGCTCTCGGTTCCTAGAGACCATCTTCAGGTCCTTGGCTTGTGGTCCCCTCCATAAGCCATCTCACAACATAGGAGCTCACTTCTTCAAGGCTGGCAGGACAATCTCTCTTTTGATTAACTTAAAGTCAACTATTAGGGACCTTTATTATGTATGTTAAATAACTTCACTTTGCTGTATAATATAACCCAATCATAAGAGTTAAACTTGGTCACTTTTTCAATATTCTATTAGTTTGAAACAAGTCACAGCCCAGATTCAATGGGAAGAGATTGCACAAGATGTAGAGATGAGGGCATGGTAATCATCTTAGAATTCTACCTATCAATATATTACGGGATGTATTAAAAACTGCACCCTTTAATATTTCAAAGTCATGAATTCAGCATACATTGTTCCCAGTTGGATATTACTCCATAATTTCTGGATAAGTTTTCCTCTTCAATATCTTTAACTCTCTGAAAGATTTAACCATGGTTTATTGCTGTTAACTATTGTGACCTAAAATTGTGAATTGGGATTCTCTAACTCTAATAACAGAGTATATAGCTACCACTAAACAATTTTGACTAAGTTAGTCCCAGAAACTGTCAAATATCTGAGCTTAGGTAGCTTTATAAACATCAAAAATTTAGAAAGGCTTGGAATAGAAAGTAATACAAATATTTGCAGGGAGAACTATGAGAATAAACAATTATGAAGACATAAGTGGCTGTTTTTCCAATTACATTTTCTCTATAAACAAATAATGTGTGTTTATGCTCTTACCCTTTTTAAAAAATACGTTGTTAATTTTTTCTTATTTAATTGTAATGAATCTATACATATGGAGCAGTAGTTCATCTTTTATTTTCTACTTTTCATTTTGATTTACTTTTAAATTCAATTTTTATTAGGTCAAATATAGAGATATACGTACATAATATGTATTATAGTAACAGATAATATTAACAAAAAATATTAATGAAATAAAAGTGATGATCCTGATACAGTTCTCACATATCAGCTTTAATAAATGGAAAGAGAAGGTAAGAAACCAGTAGAGATAAAATATACTTTTCAATAACAGCTGATAGGAGAATTAGCTGTTTGGAAAATAAAATAAAAATCAAGGGACTTTTCCATTATACTCCATAAAACAAATTTATTTTAAAGGAAAAGAGTTAAATATATATAAAGCTCTAAAAAAATCTAGGAAAAAATAAGATTATTTATCTGAAAGAAGTCTTTCTAAGCATATAAATGATGAAAATAAGCAAATAAATGATCAAAAAATTTGGGCAAAAAAAAATTTAAAACTTCTTGAGTTAAAAAATGTTATACCCAGAATTAAAATAACAGTGGAGAAAATAAAAACAAACTAATTGCCTTAATAGGTCTAGATTTCTTGTAATTCAATAAGGAAAATTCTAACAATACCAGTAAACAATAATAAAGATCACAAACAGCGTTATGTTTTTCCATGAGTTTAAATTGTCATAATATTTAAATTATTTTTTCATGCAAGTCATATGTATTACTATTTCTTCCTAATATTTATATATCACTTTGTCCATTTATTTAATTGCACCAGGTAACATAAAAATACTAAATAAATGGAGTTGATAAGAGAAATATTAAATAGTAATTCTTCATTATACTTTTTCATTTTTTCCATGTCCTTCAGATAATTTAAGTTTTCAACTCTTTCTGGTCTATTTGAGTAATATATAAACTCTTCCACTTTCTGTTATTTTCATATTTATTAGCACTGTGTTATACAAATGATTCTCTTTTAATTCATTTAATCTCCTCTGTAACTGATGTTCTTTCTCAATTGGTATTTTTAGGTTTTTTTTTTTTTTTTAATGTACCAACAAACAAATTTTGTTCTTATAGTAGTACTATATATTTCCTGAATTTTTCCCAAGAACCCAATATTGAAACGCATTTATCAAATTTATTGTTTCTCTGATTTTTAATTATAACGTTCTGCCTTTTTCCTCTCATTTTATTTAGCTATTTTCTAATTTCTTGAGTTGAATGTTATATTTATTTTCAGTGTTTAAAGGCTAAGTATAACACAGATCCAGATGACATTTTTTTTTAAAGAATTTATACTTTTCCAACAGTTTCAGATTCACAGAAAAATTGAGAGGAAGGTACAGAGATTTCCCATATACCTCCTGCCCCACATAAATAGCCTCCCCCATTATCAGCATTCCCCACCAGAGTAGTACATTTGTTGCAAATGATGAACCTACCTTGACATTTTATAATCACCCAAAGTCAACAGTTTACATTGGAGTTCAGTCTTGGTGTTATAAATTCAATGAGTTTGGACAAATGTATAATGATATGCATTCATCATTATAGTATCATACAGAGTATTTTTACTGTCCTAAAAATCCTCTGTGCTCTGCCTATTCATCACTCTTTTCCTCTTACCCAACCCCTGGCAACCTCTGATATTCTCTTACTGTCTCTATTGTTTTTCCTTTTTAAAAATGAAACACTACATACCATGAAATGGTATGAAATGAAAGGCTACATACCATATAGCCTTTTCAGATTGACTTATTTCACTTAGTAATACACATTTAAGGTTTCTCTATGTCTTTTCAGGGCTTGATAATACATTTCTTCTTAGCACTGGATAATATTCCATTGTCTGAATGTACCACAGTTTATTTAACCATTTATCTGCTGAAGTGTATCTTGGTTGCTTCCAAGTTTTGGCAATTATTAATAAAACTGCAATAAACATCTTTGTGCAGGATTCAGGATTCCTGGATTATATGGTAAGAGTATGTTTAGTTTTTCAAGAAAACTCTTCCAAAACGGCTGTACCATTGCATCCCCACCAGCAATGGATGAAAGTTCCTGTTGCTCTACATGCTCACCAACATTTAATGTTGTCAGTGTTCCAGATTTTGGACAGATGTGGAGCATCTTTTCACATGGTAACTTGCCATCTGTATATCTTTGGTAAGGTGTCTGAAAAGAAAGTATAAATTCTTTAAAAGAACTTTACAGACACCTCTAATAAGATTTTTTCCTTATTGTTGAGTTTTAAGAGTTCTTTATATATTTTGGGTAACAGTTTTTTGTGTGTTTTTTTAAAATCAGAGATGTCTTTTGTAAATATTTTGTCCTCATTCATGACTTCTCATTCTCTTGAGATAACTTTCACAGAAAATAAGGTTTTCATTTTAATGAAGTCCAGCTTATCTATTATTTCTTTCATGGATCATGCATTTGATGTTGTATCAAAAAAGACATCAACTTTCTCAAGGATATCTAGGTTTTGTCCTATGTTATCTTCTAGGAGTTTTTTAGTTTTGCATTTTACGTTTAGGTTTTTCACCTACTTTGAGTTAATTTTTTGGGAAGTGTGTAAGGTATGCGTCAAAAGTCATTATTTGCTTGTGGATGTCCAGTTGTTCAAGCATCATTTGTTGAAGACTATCTTCGCTCCATTGTATTGCCTTTGCTCCTTTGTCAAAGACCAGTTTTCTGTATTTATAGGGGTTTATTTCTGGGCTCTCTCTTCTGATTCATTGATGTGTTTGCCTTTTCTTTCACCAGTACCACACTGTCTTGATTACTGTAGCTTTATTGTGAGTCTTAAAGTTGGGTCAGTCCACCATCTTTGTTCTTCTCTTTCAATAATGTATTGGCTATTCTGGTTCTTTTGCCTGTCCATATAAACTTTAGAATCAATTTGTTGATGTCTACAAAATAACTCACTGAGATTTTGATTGAAATTGCATTTAACCTATAGATCAAGTTGGGAAGAACTGACATCTTGACAATATCAATACCTCCCAATCTAAGAACATGGACTATACTTCATTTATTTAGTTCTTCTTTGATTTTTTCACCATATTTTTAAAGTTTTCCTCATATAGATCTTGTTCATATTTTGTTAGATTCACAGCTAAGTATTTCATTTTGGGAGGTATTAATGTAAAAGATATTGTGTTTTTAATTTCACATTCCACTTTTTCTTTTCTCATTTATAGGAAAGTGTTTGACTTTTATATGTTGACCTTGTACTTTCCAATTCTTCCATAGTCACTTCTTAGTTCCAGAAGAATTTTTTTGTAAATTCTTTCAGATTTTCTACATAAACTATCATGTCATATGTGACCAAAAAAAAATTTTTTTTCTTCCCAATCTAAACACTTTTTCTCCTCTTGTCTTGTCTTATTGCATTAACTAGTACTTCCAGTACAATATCAAAATTAACAGGTGAGGGAGGGGAACTCTTGTCTTGTATCTTGGCATGAATATTATAAGCACTTAATTGATTGTCTAGTCATTCAGATTACTGTGCCCTGTGTCCAAGAAGGTGCTGGAGTCTGATGACAAATTGTTGTTTTACTAGTCTATTCAGATCAGAATTTCATTATGATAATATTGTCTTGGGCACATTACAAATTGATTGCATTTTATAATTCTCTCTCCTTGATTGAAATTGTGAAGCATCCCAGTTCTTCAATTGAAGCTCAAGTTATATTTTAATAATACTTAGGAAAAACCCTAGGTCTTATTGAAAATAAGTTTGTAAATTAGCTCTTGAGATAATTACTACTACAGGGTTCAGTCAGTTATTTTACACAGACTTCTAGTATTGTGGTGGCACCCATTTTCAATAATGCCTATCACATTATTGACTCATGAGAACATTTCACATTTTCTAAAATGTGCTATAGGTAATAAAAGCTCAAGATTCTTAGAGGAGGGAGAAGTTTTATTAGTCAAATGAATTTGGAAAATGTTATTCTATATCTCCCTCTTGGAAATTTACAGTGCACATTAACCTTTTGAAGCTCAGGGAAATACTGCTAGGAGTAAACAAAATTTAACTTTTTACTCATTTTTTTTCCAAATAGAAGACACCATATCTCAGTGATATCCAACAGATTTATTTTTATCTTACCCACATAATTATTTTTATCCAGATAACTTAAAATGGCAAATGGCACAATATTTTTGCTAAAGTTATAACCTAATTTTGTTCTGAATATGGATCACTTTATTTTACAAGTCTCAATGTTTCCTCAGTCTCAGTATTGCACCCCATGGATTCTTCTTCCTTACAATTAAGAAAGTGCTTATTTTAAAACTCAGACTCAAATGTGATCATGTCACTCTCATTCTGAAGAATGTCAAAAATGTCAACCATTTTGAATACGATGATGTCGAAAATTGTTAGCATGACATATGTGAACTTTAATGAACCTATGTAATTTTTATCTCTACAAACTTTATTCTTCTTCTGTTTCCCACACAGTGGGTATTAATGGTCAGCTTTCTTCTTTATTCCCCCTTTTCCCTTCCTGAGTAGTCAAATACATTTCTAGGGATATGGGATCTATCTCTCTTCCCTCTTCTTTGTGCCTTTGTACTTATATTCCTGAATTCCTCTAAATGTTGATATATTACAAGCTTCTGGGCCAGAACTTCTAAAATAAGTTACCTACATTCAGAGTACAAATGAGATACTGTTCAAAGTAATTATTTTTTCAAAATATCTCAGCCACTCACTGATATAAAGTCTCTGGATGTGTTTAGTTTATATTCAAGATGATATTTAATATCCATGATAGTCTAACTTAAAATTTCATTACTTCATTCCCTATGAAATGTATGGAGTTGTTGATAGACATAAAGCTAGACTCAATAGTAATAATAGAGTATACCTAGCATTTTTGCACTCATTTGCAGAGGACAATTATGTGTATGTACAGAATATTTGCAATACATAGAAAACAATGAATTTATGTATTGTCTAATATATAATTGTAAACATAAAGTTGTTTATTTTAGTAGCACCCTTTCTGCATACTCTAATTCATGTATCATTGTAAAGAATCATGTCTTACAAGGAAGTAAAAGTAAATTCTGGGGGAAATAAAAATTATTTTGCAAAGTAATCTCCAGCTAAACCTAATATTACCAAAAAATTTGTGCTCCCTTATTTTCTACATATTCTCCTTTGTATACTCAATGCCTGAGAGAATACCTATTGTATAGTAGACAGTAAGTAGATATGCATTGAATTAATAAATAAATGAATAATGAGTAATTCAAGTTTTGAAAAACACAGTGTCTTAAGATGACCTGTTCTTTTGAGGCTTTTTTTCTTCATATCCTCAAAGACAAAGTTTTTAGTGATACTCAACAAATTTTGCTCTAAGTCTTCACTGATTTATTGATAGTTTCTGTTGATTGTAGTACCTATATCTGAACTGTTGCATTCAAATAAACTTGACCTATTTATTATGAAGAAGATTTATATTACAAGTTGTGAACTGAGTCTTTACAAAGACAGTGGATGTCATACTCCCTGTTTCAAATTTCTTTTAGAATGAATAATAATATCAGATTTGGTTAGACTAAGAGACATCATTAGTGAATAAGTGGACGTTTTTTCTATGCATCGCTGTGGTTTTTGTATATGTCAGACAATGCGTTACTTATTGTGCGTTCTTTAAATTCATACAACAACCATAAGAAGAAGAAAATATCTCTTCATGACTGTGGAAACTGAAGCTTGGAGTTGTTAAATAAATAGTATAAAGGTATCAACTAAGGGGTAGCAAACTTAGAATTTGAAACCAGAAAATCTCTCTCTAGAAGCTGTGTCTTAAAGTAAATACTACACTATATTTCCTGCCTCAGGGAAAGTCCTTCATATTCTTTCGCAAAGTAAATATGGTATCTGGCATGGTATCTGGCACAGAGTAGGTGCTCAAATAATTTGTTGGGAAAAAATGCTTAATCTAAGGTAAAGTCTGCTATAACTAAGCAAATACTAGGAATACAAACTCATTTTTTATAATAGGAAAGATGCAGAAATTCTGTACTAAAATGACTTCAGATATTCTTATTAGCTCTTTATGGATGTATAAGATTTATATAATTGTCAGAAAAATGGAATGAACTTATTATCATGAAACTTTTTTAATCCAATGCCACCTAGATGGATATGTAAGATATTCAAGTTTAAATATTTGAACAGTATTTTAAAAATATATACTGCAATTATATGGGAAAGTAATACAGAGCTTTCACCCTACAAATTGTTTTCAAAGTTCTTTTTAATATTGAAATATTTACCACTGCATATTTTACATAATCTATTCAAAATTTTCAGGATTCAAATTCTACACATCCTCTCCTAAATTTGTACCAATCATTGACACCATTTAAAGAAAACAAGAGTCTTACAAGTAATCTAAACCTTTTAAGGCTCATTTCTATTTACTTTATTTAACAAATTCAATATGCTTATTTATACCATAACAATCTTAAATTATACATTTTTCCATCCAAAAATTGTCCCTGCTTTCCCATACAGTCTTCATTTTTATACTCTATCGATACCGTACTAGCACTTTTTCACAAACATGTGAAGCTCTTACAGTCTTTATTTCACCTCCTTTCCACAGGTCCATTTCAAATTCAGTTAGTACAATTAAATGTTTTATTTATAATGTTCTTACTCCTTATGTAAAATATGCCTATAAAGATTTTGAACTAACAGAGGGAATTCACTCACTCTTCCCAAAATTCCTTCCAGGAGCTGGAATACCAATCTTCTTTAGTCATCATAACCCCTTTAAGTATATTTCATAAACTTAATTTTTTCAATCTATAAATATTTATATATTTATAAAATAAATCCAACCCTTTTGAGATCTGCAAAGCTGCTTCAGATCTGTACATGTTTCAAATATTTGTCCTGGTAACACTATATATTCTTTCAGATCACACAATTATTTTGTATGAGGGGCTGAAGACACTCAACTTTTAAATAAAAAGGAACAGATTAGACTTTGCTATTGAAGGTATAAATAACAACCAGTCCATAAAAGACACAATCAACAACTAAGAAATACAATTAATCTTGGAAGGCATTCATAAAAATAATTATTTAAAAAGAAATTTAAAGCAAGCAACCACTCTCCCCCACTTCCTGCTTTATAACATTCTTTTACTTGATTTAATTTTTTCTTTCTTTGTTCTGATAATATTTCCTATGCTTATTTTTTAAAGTTATGTGAAATATGTTTTATCTGTCTTAGGTCAATAGTTCTAACAGAAAATAGCCCAAGAGGTAAAAAAAAAAAAAAAAAATCTCTACACAACTATATCTGGAAACAAAGTATTTAAATCATGTTAAAAACCATAGGCACAAATGAAAATGAATAAAATACGGATACACATTTCAACATGCATGAACCTAATAAACATTATGCTGAGTGAAAGAAGCCAGTCATGAAAGAACACATATTATATGATTCCATTCATGTGAAATATCCAGAAAAGGCAAATCTACAGACACTAAATAGATTTTTGTTTGCCCAGTACTGAGTGTAGGAATGAGATGTGGCTGCAAATGAGCACAAAGTTTCCTTTTAGGATGATGGGTATGTTCTAAAATTAGATTGTGGTATAGTTGTACAATTTTATAAGTATACTAAAATTCAATGAACGGTACATTTGAAATAGATCAATTTTATGATATGTAAATTATATCTCAATAAAAGGCGTATCATCTTCCAACCCAGAAAGTCGTATATGAAGAAAGGCATTAGCGCTCCAGTGACTGTGGAAAAAACTGTTGATCTAGAAGTAGAATGCAAAAAAAACCTAGTATTTGAATGTAAATTTCTCTAACTTAAGCTTTCTCCTTGATTCATGCTTGATCACATTCTCAGCTGGAAATGGTGACATTGAAATTATAGATGAACACCTTGAAGCTATTGAGTAGAGATTGAATCTCAAAGGTTTTAAGGTGAAACTCAATATTTAATATGAAAAGTTAACCACCTGATGTTCTTAGAGGGTAAAAAAGCTATTTTTAAATTATCACACTTTTTCCCTTTTTTATTAGTGAAATAAAAACTTTTAAAACTTTCATTGTTGCAAGAGGGAAGAGATATGGGAACATATGTATATGTATAACTGATTCACTTTGTTATAAAGCAGAATCTAACACACCACTGTAAAGCAATTATACTCCAATAAAGATGTTAAAAAAAAAACTTTTATTGTCCTTAGCATCAATATTATAGTTGTATTTTCTTATCTGTTGTCTGCAGAAAGCTCAGAATATAAGGAAAAATAGATGTGCTGATACTGCATGATACTGTGTAAGGATTGCATTCCACTACTTAGTTTGTGAAAACTCATATCCTAGTTTGCTCTGGCAGGTAAGCTAGTATAAACTTAGGGAATGGATGAATAGATGATGGAGTGGACTAGGGGCTAATGTGGCAGATAGTTGTGGAGGTAGCTGAAATGTTTTTGAAATACCTTTAATTTCTCAAACCAGGTGTCCCATGGATATAAGGTACTGGATCTGATTGTACAGTAATTTAACTCTATATTGAGAAAATTGCTCACCAAAATGGGGTGAATTATCTCTTCCCGAAATACGAAGGTTCCAGTGCACTAATGTACTGGAAGTGATTATTTACCAAACGTCATTCTGATCCTTTGAAGTTAATCTAATTCACATGGTTAAAATGTGTATATCTAGTGACTATTTACATTGGCTAATACCATCTTTTCATGTTTAAATTTATATTTAAAATATTTGTGTCAGTGGATTTGTGTAGCTGCTGTTTTACAACCACTGGACACATGCATAGTAAAAAAATTGAAAAATGTTAATAATCAGGTAGGTTTTTTTCTCTTTATACTTTTGAAATGAAGTTTTGCACCAGACTTTAAAAGTTAACAATTGTTATATTGGCAGAAATTAAAGAAATTAAAAAGCATAAAAAATGAAAAAAGATCTTCCATAGAAAATATCTGGTTACTTGTTTCTCCATAAAATTTGCTAGCTGGGAGTGTCAATTGTGTTAATGGAGAGAGCAATTTGAAGCTGTAATCAGGATTAAGCCTCCATAAGACTCTTCATTTTTCTTTTCCATTTGATGACAATTTTCTGTAATTAATATCAGTCCTTTTTTACATCAACCAACTGCCTTGATATTACAAATAGAACATTGTGCTGTGGCTTTAGGTAAGGAGTAAATTAAGAACAGATGAATTCTTAATAACAGTCTTCTCTCACAAAATGTTCAAGATTATAAAACAATATGAGGAAATAATCACTGAAGATGTGAAAATATACACGGAAAAATTTACCTTAAAAATGGTGATTTTTCTGAAATTCTATTAATTTAAGTTCACCTGGACCTTTATATTTACATGGGCATGCCAAGGGATCTAGAAAATGCATTGCAATATATAAGGATCAGGTACATGTACATTTATAGATGAATATACATCTATTTTAATACTAGAAATAAGATTAAAAATGGACATGGTAAATCAATTGAATTTTAAACTTTTAAATGAGGTTATTAGTCATGAACATGTAAAATTAACTCTAGTTTGTACAAGTACAAAAAACTCATAAGAAATTTCTAGTTTTTTGTTTTTGTTTTTGTAGGAAACAAAAGAATGAAAACTTATACATTAAATTATTGCCAATGGTTATGTCTCATCAGACTATAGGGAAAAAAATCATGTTTATGCATATTTCTTTTGTTTTCACTCATTAATAGCTTATTCTTTATTTCTGTACGATACATATATTTCTCTGTTTTTAAAGTAAATAAATGTATTCAAAATAAAACTGCTGTGATCATTCTTATTTGGAGAACTTAGAGGCACAAAACAATAGAAATATGAGTTTTAAATTAAACAATTCTTTTTTTTTTTTTTTCTTTTATCGAAAATCAAATAGTTAATGATTCTAAATCAGATAGTTATGCTTTGAATGGATCTAAGTGGTTCTTCATTCTGGGAAATGTAAGTCTACCCTTTAGTGCATAAATGGAATTAAAGTTATTAACAAATCAACTATAACTAAAATAAAATAGAATGATGCAAAGTGATCAAATTGTAGTGATACAAATATGAAAAATAACATTTAATTCTTATTAACAGCCAGAATATGAATATCCTGTCTCTCAGTTTTCTTTCAGTGAAATGGGGATATTAACCCTGACCACTGACCCAGTCAATATCATACACATTAACAAAAAAGTTAAAAATTAGGGTAATAACGCTGTAATTCAAACAAGTACCTCCTGGAACCACAGAATGGAGTAACGAAATACATAATGGAGTGGTGTTCTCCCTGGAAAATTCAATTTTTCCTATTGTGGCAAAATAAAGATATCTCTTTTAAAAAAGAAAAAAAAAATCACTCAAAACTAAAAGCCATCCTTTAAAAACAAACTCTCTCCCCTCCATACAGACAGTAACTTCCCCACTTAAAATTTAATAATCCTTAAAATATGGCTTTTTATTATGTTCATTAAATAAGAATGATCAACATAAGAAAAAAGATATGACTGGGTTATTTCATAATAGTTCCCAAATAAATTTTACCTTGCATGGTAGCAAATCTTTAGAAAATTAACATTCACATAAGCACAGTAAATCTTTTGTTATCTGAAGTTATACGACCCTTTTGGAAGTGACAATGATGATTCGTTAACTAAAACTGTTTTTTTTTTTTTTTAATTGTTTAATGCTGTCATCTGGTCTTGAGCAAAATTTGCAGACACTATATTTTAAATTTTTGTTTTACCAACATTATGAAAGCCCTGCCAAGCATTTTGTTTAAAGTATAAAGTGATTGTAAGTTTCGGGTTTTGAGAATTCCTGAGTGGCCACGAAAGGAAAAAAATTCTGAACTTTTCAGGCTTATAAAAAGTTGAAAGTTATGCGGTACTTATATTTAGAGTAGACTCAGTTGAACAGTTTCAGGTTACTGCATGAGCTTAGTAGAATAACAAAATATTGCTACTGCAGAAATAAGTTACTCTGTCACTAGGAACTGCCAGAAGAATCTACTTACATTTGAAAGAATATCAAAGAAACGAAACTCAGAGTTGAAGCAAAACCTGGCCAAAAAAAAAAAAAAAAAAAAACGTTGCTTCATGCAAAAGGTGAGAGGAAATAATTTAACCACCATGTTTTAATTTTTTATTATAAATACATACATAAAATAAAATATTTGTATAAAGTTTATAAATTCTTTTTTCAGTTCAAATAAAGGCTATTTTAGGTGGAAAAAACCATAGTGTGGAATGAGCTAAATATTGGAACTGAATCCCAACACACTTTTTTCAATTTAAGTGGTATTTAGTAAGCTTTTTAAAGCATCATGTATACTCTTATTATATGCAAAGCTTTGTTGAATAAATGTTAAATCTACTGTATAAATCAAGCATGAATAAAATAGTTGTACATTCAGTTATACATTACCCTTTAAAAATAATTTCAAAGACCAACATTTAAAATTTAAGCCTTTACTTTTAAAGTTCTGATACAGAGTCAAAAATCATAAAGGTCACATGTCCAACTTATTAACTTTTCAGTTTTTTTACACTCAAAGTGCATTTCCAGTGACCATGAGCTTTATTACTGAGTAAATGCTGTTTCAGTTTTGTGTACTGATATACTCATGTTTTGTGAAAGAAATATTTACATTTCTATGTTTATGTACTTATGGAGGAAGATTTCTGAGTTAGGGGGAAACATTTCAAAGGAAATTGGAGTTGATAAAGGCAATTGATCTATCATTCACATGCACACATGCATATTTTGTCTTATTGTCTTTCAAGATAACATTTTGATATTTGCATTCTATTTTGTAACCTTATTCACAATCGTTTAAAGAATATTTCCATGTTTAACTGGTTTTAGTATTCATAATTAGTCCTTTTATATGATGGATTTTCCATTCATTAGTACTTTACTTTTTTTACTATCTCAATTGAGTAAATGTATTATTAGTTTGCCAGGATTGCTGTCACAAAGTACCACAGACTAGGTGTCTTAAACAACAGTAATGTATTGTCTTACATTTCTGGAGGCTAGGAGTTTGAGATCAAGATATTGGCAGGGTTGGTTCCTTCTAAGAACTATGAAGGATCTGTTTTATGTCTCTATCCCACCTGGCAGTCTGGTGCTCCTGGGCTCCTGCTGTTATTACTCCAATCTCTGCCCTCAACTTCACATGATGCTCTTCCCGTGTGTGTGTGTGTGTGTGTGTGTGTGTGTGTGTGTGTAGCCAAACGTCCCCTTTTTATAAAGACACCATTCATATTGGATTAGGAGCCTACACCACCCAGTATGACCTCATCTTAACTAACTACATGGGTAACGATCCCATTTTCCTAAACATTCTGAGGCACTGCGGTTTAGGACTTCAACATATGAATTTTGAGAGTGACACAAATCATATTCACATAACAGTAAGTATATTTATAATTAAAAAACTTTGTGGAGTAATGTGAGTAATATGTTTTCTAGTCCTTTCATAAATGAGAATGTTTTCTAGTTTCCTTCATATACAAACAACAATTTTACTGGTTATAAAATGTTTGAATCATCCTTTGGACAAAACGACTTGGAGATTATACCCCATAATCATCTGGTTTTGAAGCCAGACTGATTGTGTTTTCTTTGTGGACATTTCTTCTTCTTGCCCATCTATCTGAAGGCATTTTTTTTTTTCTTTATCATAGATATAATTTGTAAATAATTTACCTGCCACATAGTAAACCAATTTAATTTGCAAAATCTGATAGTATTATTTAGGATGTGGGTTTTGCCATTGAAACAGACGGTCATAGTTCACAAGAGATTAACTCTTATGAAAGATTATATCTCATTTAATTCTCTTTCTTGTAAAAGATCCTCTATGCTCAAGGCTTTCCTCCATAAAGTCATCAGGGGCCCAGGCTTGGTCTACCTTGATGCCAGTCACCCTCAATACCTAGCTTTCATCTTCTGGTTTGAAATGCTTATTCCAGTTGCTGCCATTTTATCCCCATTCCAGCTACAGAAGGAAGAAATATAAAGACATGGTTATTTGTGTTAAGGGTACTGACTAGAAATTGTACATGTAACTTTTGCTCCTATGCTATGGAACAGAATTAGACACATGACCACGCTCAGCTGCAGGTAATCTGGAGAAATGTAGTCTTCCATGGGGAGCCAAGTGCTCAACTAAAAATTCTATTAATATAGAAGAAAAAATATATTAGGGGACATATAGTAGACACTGCTATAGTCTACACTTTTCTTCTCTTAAATATCCATTTGTAACCTCCTTCTCATGCATCTGAATGTACTTGCCTTTTTTTCAGGGAATCAACCTCAATGTCCCATCCAGTTACTGTATCCTACTCAAAGTCTAGGATCTCTGGAAAATGTGCAGTCCTACTGATTAGGTCTGAATTTGGCTTATCATGGCCCAGCATCCTCTAAACTAAAAGACAAATTATCTGTCTTCCTCTTGTCAACCCTTCCATAGCCAACACACATATCCAATATGTATATATAATAAGAACATATCAACAACAAATCTTACAAGAGCTGTAGCAAAAAGATGCTGGCTACTCCAGGCCACCCAGGGAGGCTGCCCCATTGCAAGTGTAGTTTTTTCAGGGGGTAGGCAGTGGGTCAGTGACAAAAGGTGATGGTTTCCATGCTAAAGAAGGAGACGTGCATGTTGGTCTTGCTGTCTACCCCATGACCAGAGCTTCAAGGAGTCATCAAAGGTGATCTCTTCAGACATCTGATCAGGATCTACCTGCCCCATGCAGATTCTGGCTGACTCCAACATCGTCCCCTCTGCATAGGAGTGAGTGGAATCATTCTCAGTGTGAGGGTTTCTGGAGAGAAGCTCCTCAACCACATTTTGATAGTCTTCCAGCCTGATGCATCATTCCCTGTCTGAGTCATACAAGCAGAACAAAACTCTTAGCTTCTTTTCAGTGCACCTACACCTGCTCCTCCTCCATGGGTTGGAAGTAAGACATGGTAATCAGGAAGCTCTCGAATTAATCTCCTGGGGCAGGCCACTGAGCCCCTTGCACATGTTCATATTGTCAAAGAAGGCAGATGGCTATTTGGATCATATTTGGTTGAGTTCCAGGTCTGGGACTTTGTTGAAGTTCTCCTTAGGAATGGTGGGCTGATCTCCACTCAGCTTCTTAAACCTCCACTGGAGCTGCTGGATCTAGTCTGCTGAGAAGCCTGTCTTGTCCATAAGTTCCCACACATCCTCAGATTGGAGGTGGGAAGTGCCCATGGTGCTCCTGGCAGGGGCTGTGGGAAATGGCTTTCTCACAGGGCCAGGACTGGCATTGGCTCTGCAGCATCTGGTTAGGCCTTGGGTCCAACATGGGTGAGGATGCCAGGGATGGGTCTGAGCCACAGGTCAAGCAGTTTGGGCAAAGAAAACAATATTCATCTAAATAGGAAAGAAAGAGGTATAACTGTCACTATTTGCAGATGACATAATATTATGTATTGAAAACCCTGAAGATTCTACCAAAAATCTTTTAGAACTAATAAACAAATTGAGTAAAGTTGTAGGATACAAAATCAACATAAAAAAGCTGTTGTGTTTCTACACAATAACAACAACAAGACAATCAGAAAGAGAAATTAATAAAACAATCTCATTTACAACTCTACTAAAAAAAATAATAACAAACTAGGTATATAGTTATTGGAGGAAGTGATAGACCTGCACAATGAAAATTATAAGACATTGATGAAAGAAACTGGAGAATTATTATTGTTAAAATGACCATACTACTCAATGCACAAAAGACTCCAAAAGCCAAAGCAATCTTGAGAAAGAACAAAGCTAGAGGCATCACACTTCCTGATTTCAAACTATATTACAAAGCTATAGTAATCAAAACACTATGGTATTAGCATAAAAACAGACACATAGATTAACGGAAAACAAGAGGAGCCTAGAAATAAATCCACTCATATATGGTCAAATAATTTATAGCAATGGAGCCAAGAATGTGCAATGGTGAAAAAAAAGTCTCTTCAATAAAAGGTGTTGGGAAAACTGGACAGCCACACACAAAAGAATAAAACACAACCCCTATTTTACGTTATGTATACAAATTACCTGAAAATGGATTAAAAACTTGAGCATAAGACCTGAAACCATAAACCTTCTAGAAGAAAACATAGGTGGTAAGTTCCTTGACATTAGTCTTGATAATGACTTTTTTTTTGAAATTGACACCAAAAGCAAAGGAAACAAAAGCAAAAATAAACAAGTGAATAAGCAAGTGGGACTATATTAAATAAGATAGCTTCTGCACAGCAAAGGAAACCATCAAAAAGAAAAGCAACCTACTGAATGGGAGAAAATATTTACAAATCATCTCTCTGATAAGAGATTAATATTCAAAATACATAAAAAACTCATACAACTTAATATCAAAAGAAAAACAAAACACCAAAAAACAATCTGATTAAAAAATAGGCAGAGGATCTGAATAAACATTTTTCCAATAAGACATACAGATATATGGCTAATAGGTACATGAAAATGTGCTCAGTATCACTAATTATCAGGGAAATACAAATCAAAACCACATTGAGATACACCTCACACCTGTTAGGATGACTATTATCAAAAAGACAAGAAATAACAAGTGTTGGCAAGAATGTGGAGAAAAGGAAACCGTTGTGCACTGCTGGAGAAAATGTAAATTGTTTCAGTCACTATGGAAAACAGTATGGAGGTTCTTAAAAATTTAAAAATAAAAGTATCTTATGATCCAACAATTCCACTTCTGGTACTTATCTGAAGGAAACAAAAACACTAATTCAAAAAGATGCATGCACCCCAGTATTCATAGCAGGGTTATTCACAATGACCAAGATATGGAAATAACCTACGTGTCCATCAATGGATGAATAGATAAAGAAAGTGTGGTATATAAATATATATGTGTGTGTGTGTGTGTGTGTGTGTGTGTATGTATGTGTGTGTGTATAATTCAGTAATAAAAGAGAGAAGGAAATCTCACCATTTGTGACAATGTGGATGGACCTTGAGAGCATTATGCTAAGTAAATTTAGTCAGAGAAAGACAAATACCATACAACCTCACTTACAAATGAAATCTGAAACAAACATACCAAAATAAAAAATAAAACTGAACTCACAGATATAGAGAACATATTGGTGGTTACCAGAGGTAGAGGGTGGGGAGTAAGCAAAATTGTTGAAGGTGGTCAAAAGGTACAAACTTCCAGTTATAAAATCAGTAAGTCCTACGGATATAATGTACAGCATAGTGACGATAGCTAATATACTGTACTGTATATTTGAAAGTTCCTAAGAGAGTTGTTCTCATCACAAGAAACAATTCTGTACCTATGTAAAGTGATGGATTTCAACTAGACTTATTGTGACAATCATTTCACAATATGTGCAAATATCAAATTATTATTTGTACACTTGAAACTAATAAAATACATCAATTATATCTCAATACAAAATTTGGGGGATTGTGTAATGGGGCAACAAAAAAAAAACCCAAATTTCAGTAGCTTATCACAACACAAATTTATTTCTGTCATGGAAAGTCCAATGGAGATGATCCTTGCCTAAAGCTTTCCTTCAAGCAGAGACGGAGACTTGGAGATTTGGGCTCATTTAATTTTGGGGGGCTGCCATCTTCAACAGATGGTCCTTGAGGTCACTATAGATCAAAAACAAACAAGCAAAGAAACAAACCAAATGCCAAAAATAAACAAATAAAAACTTTCCCATGCAGAATACTGAAGAACAGAATATGAAGAACATAACAGTCTCTTTTTCAGATTATGTTTAAGTCATTATTTCTGCTAAGTATTTCAGAGATCAAAGCCATAAATTATTTGAAAGCCGAGATATATGATAGCTATTCAATATAGGTAAGTTCACCATTTTCCCTTGAAATATTAACATGAAAGATGCGACACTAAACCAATCACAATGATGCCCCATTTGTCAGGTTAACTACATTCAGTTGACAGTTGTCAGCTAATAAACTAAATCAGGATCCCAAATTTTTTGACACAACACAGATTTTGTGAAGGTTAAAAGTTAAAGAAGCAGCTTATAGCCACAAATATTGACCAGAAGGTTACTTGATAATTTCTGTAATAATATATTTTACATAAAAATAAGAAATAGAAGCAGGCTACAGATGAAGTAGAAAAATAGTCCTATATTGAAACTTTGGAATAATTCACCCTTAAAAGGAAAATCTAAAAAACACTATTTTGGAATTAGATTTTTATAAATTTTTATTTATATATACTGTTCTCCCTAAGAATTGAGACCTCCATACCTTTGTGGTAATAAATCATTTTGCTTCCACTATCCTTTTAATATTTTAATATTTTATGGCAGCATGGTTAGGCCCCATCTCCTAAGAGAAGCAAAATAGTGTAGAATTTTAGAGCACTGATTCTCCAACTAGACCATCTCTTTCACATCTAGGCTCTACAATGTCATATCTTTGCAAATTTAGACATATTATTTAGTCTCCCCTTGGATTGGGATGGAGTAACTACACAGCCCCAAACAATCCATTAACAATTATTCTCAGACCCGATAATTGGTACTGAACGACTCTTAGATGGGCGAACTAGGCATGCGATATGTTTCTTTTCTGTCTGTGCGTGAAAGGACTGATAATCTTATAACAGCTTCAAGCAAACCCACAGCCATCAGAGTCCAGAGGCTGACTTCAGGGGACATGGATTTGGGAAGTCCCAGGAGGGAATTTCTGGGGATTTTCTAGTGGAGAAGGAGGGAGGTCTCAGACTCTAGCTCCTCTCTCTTGTCCTCTTCCTCCTTGGGCTCAGTAGAAGCACTGGAGACCTGCCAGCTTCCTGAGCTCTGCCTGAAGATGGCCACCCAGCACTGGCTGGGGACAAGGGCTAAACAGTGGTCACCAGCCACACCTAGGAGCCAGGGCCCAAAAGCCAGGCAAGCTCTGGCCACGGGGGCCACTTCTTACCCTCCCAGCTCGCAGGGGGGCCACTGTTTCCTCTAATCTGTCAGTGCAGTACCTGTGCTCCTGGAGGTGGAAAGGTGAGTCCTCCACACATTCCTGGCTGGGGCCCTCCAGCCTGCTTTTTCTCCACTGCTCCACCGCTCTCTGCACCTTTTCTTATTCTGGTGAAACCCCCTTCCTCGAATTAAAGTCTCTTCTTGCCCCTTTGGGGCTGCATGAAAAAAAAAAAAAAAAAAAAACTAAAAAGATAATTACTCAAATTTCACAAATTATTACTTACATTTAAAAAACTACACTTGTTTCCCTTAGGATTGTAGACACTTACATAAGAGGGGTAAATGTACTTTTTTTAACTCAAGCAATATTCAAATATCTGTTCAACTCCTAATCTTTGTGTATCAGGTGACATAATTTTTCTAAGACCATCTGTTGACAAAAATTATTTTAATTAATTTAGTCATTTGTTAACTTTAGAATGCCATTTATTTTCAAGTAATCTTGATATATTCTTTATGTCCTGTACATTTTTTAAAAGTTTAAGACCATAATTTGATACTGAGGTAAAATCATGCATATAAGTTGCAGGGGTTTTTTGTACATTTTCTCTTACAGAAAAAACATATGTTGACAGAAAACTTCATTCATTTACTTATGAATTTGTATTGATCTTTTGTGTTTTATATATAATAGGTAACATTTATTGAGGGCTTGCTATTTGTTATAAATGTTTTCAGCACTTTAATGGGCTACTTCATTTTATTTTATGACAATTTTATCTGGTAAAATATTATTCCCCTTTACTTGGGAAGTGAGGCCCAAGGTCATATAGTTATAAAACAGACCTCACTCCGTCAGATGTTTCAGCCATGAATTATCTATGCTTACTGTAAGTCAGGAAGAACTAGGTAACTATTTCCTGCCCCATAGTACAGAAGAAAGTGGCAGAGGTTTAGAGTGTGGCATTGTAGTGCCTTACAGTTTAATTTTCTAACACAACTCTTTCTCCAAAGAGTTGTCCAGCTGCATAAAATTCCCACTTGAACTTTCCTCAGGGAAGCTAATATGAGTGCTATGTCTACATGGCTGTTTGTAGACATGTAGGTGTGGCCCTGAACTTTCTTGTACATCAGACATTTAGGAACAGATGAAAAAATCAGGAGACAACTGGGATCCTTTGATAGGTGCTGATGATGAGAGAACCACTGCTAGAAGAGACCATTACTCTTCACAGCAGCCCTACTGGGAACTGCAGAAGGCCTCTAGGAGTGAATACCAACAAGACTTAAGGCCAGAAATAACTGCCACATATGTAAGTGGGATGTACTATGGTTCTGATAATGTAAGGAGCAGACTTTATTTCTTCAGTCTCTTCTGTTTCCAAACTGTAGGAATGGATCTGATATTAGATGTTGAGAACTTAGCTTTAATAAATGTAGTCTTTTAATGTGTTCTCATTTAAATACTTTTTCACTCCATGATGGTGTATGCTGGGAGAGGGAACATGCTGGATGAGTAGAAAAATGGGAGTGGCAAATCAGCAAACTGGAAAATCTGTTTTTGCTTTTTTTTAAATTGTCTAACCCCAAAGTAAGGCCAGTCCTACTACTATATCTCCTCCTTTGAAATTAATATATGATATTGATACTCACAATGTTATAATATATCAAGTGCAATTTATGAAAAGATGATAGAATGTCTTCTTTAGACTAGTCATGTCATTTTATTTATTTATTTCATATGACATTCTTCATGTTTCACCTTATTAGATAAACTTTAATCTAGTAGGTAATGAAAGACATTACCTTCCATGGAAATTTGATCCGATATGTTGGGAAGAACATTGAATATTGATTGGGAGATTAGTCATAGTAATTTGAATCTTAAAGTAGTGTAAAATCTTTTTACATTATATTCATTTATTCATAAACTATACATTTATTGAGCACTTACTCTGTACCAGGCATTTTGGTAGATGATAACCAAAAGAAGAAATGTTTATGCCCTCAAAGAGCTTGCAGTTTATTAGAAAAAACATGTTTAAACAGTTTCAGAATAATAAAGTTAATATTAAAATAGAAATACTGTTATGTACTAGACAGGTACCTAAATGAGAGAACACTCAATTCTTCCCTGGAGAAGAAAGGCTCAGAAAAATAGTGCAGGGATGATGCAATACAACATATGATTTAAAATGTCAACTTTAAAAATTAGTTTATTTATGTGGGTTTGTCCTTTAAAATATGAGAGATGTAAAGAAAATAGATCTCTAAACCAAATATGATTAAAAATATCCAAATTTCTTCTTGTGAGAGTATCTAAATCATGGTACTGAATTTAATTAAATAAGAAAATATGTTCAATTTGAAGGGCTAATCTGTGCAACTTCATAAGGTTTAAAAGATTTTAGGCATGATGGAAAGCTGTTTCATAATGGAGGAAAGAGGGAAAAAATTTTATTGATATTATTCCATTGGCTTTTGATCTTCCATCGATTTTGTTAACATATTAGCATTTAGTCCTATTTTTGCTCCTTTAATTATTTTCTTTTAGTTGTTTAAAAATGTTTTTCTATTTGATTTATTTACAGAATTTTGAGTATGTTAAACTTAATACTATTTTCTATATTTATCCTGTTTTAATTTTATAGAGATTCTTGACTATGTAGGCTAACATCACAGTTTTTGTAAGTTCTTAACAATTATTTCTTGCCATAAAATTTCTGTTCTTTTTGTTTCTCTTTTCCTTCTAGGATTCCATTTACATGTATGTTTAACATTTTCACTGGTTCCCTTATTTAATTTTTTTAATCCCATTTTCCATCTTTTTGGCTCTCTGTGCTTCAGTCAACAATTTTCATAGTATTTTCCAGTGCATTATTTTCTAGTTAACTAATCTTTTCTCCAGCTGTGTCTAATATGTTTTGAAGCCCATGTATGGAATTGAGTGTGATGCTCCTTTCAGCTTCTAAACATGTGTTGAAATCTCTTTGCCCACTGATAATATAGATCTTGTTCTCTTTATGTATGTTTTACTTAAATAAAATTTTATTAAAATTTAAGTTCTATGATGACTCTTTTCCTTATGAAAAAGTATCCATTCATCACTAAAATAAATAGTAGTATGTATCTAAGGCTTTAGAATTATATTTTCATAGGTGACTTTGGGGACTGTGTTCAATAATATAGACAGCATCTCTGCATTCATTTGCATTTCTAAACTTTCCATTGTCTTTATTTCAATAGTCAGAAGTTTTATTTAATATCAAAAGTTACATTGGAAATTGCTGAATAAATTTTAAAATCCTTTGTATTCTGTTTTATATTGTTGGTATCTAATAGGGAAAATATTCTTAATAAATTTTAGTGTTAACTGGTAGTATAATGTTGGGAAGTACTACTTTATGTATGAAATTAGGAAGTCTAATAATGTATATAAACAACACTCAATAGGTTTTAAATAATAACTTGAATAGATATGTCCCATTTACTTTTAGGATTTCTTTCTTTACATTTGGATATATATGTATTGCATATATGCATAACCAATACATATATAATGGATAGATAGATAGATAAACAGATAGATAGATGGTTGGATATAGATATACAGACATAGATATATAGAGAGATATAGTGTTGATGGATAATGGGACCCCTGGAAAAACTTTTTACTTTCTATTCTCTTAGTAAGGAGAATTTGCTATCATTGACTTATGCACTATTGTTCTGATTCAACCAAACTCTTTCCCACAATTTTATCCTATGAATTTATTTCAACTGGTCTACAATTTGAAGAGTACATTTGAAATAACAGGGTAAAAAGAAAATAAAATTTATTAATTAAAATAAAATGTATAACTTTGTATTTCAATTCCCATTCTAATTCCACATAGTGATAGTAAAATAAAACCTAATTAAGATTGAAATCACATTCTCCCTCTCCACTTACCACATTTGGGTAAAAATTGTACTGATTAGTCTGTTGTATTTACTCTACATTGCTCCAGAACTCCAAGGAATTCTCTCTGGAAGGTGATTCAGAACTGAACATGCTTCTAATTAAAAAAAAAAAATCTAAGAAGTTTTTTTTTTTTTTTTTTTTTTTTTTTGTGCCTCACTAATTTCTAGGTGCTATAGAAAAATATGTCACTTCTCTTCCCACCACAAAGAACTTACAATATAATTATGGAAATAAGACTAAGAATGACAACAAAGTCAGGTAACCAATTCCAATAGAATTAGGTTCTAATCATTTTCATTGTGTTTTAATTGCCTCGATATCAGAAGAGAAAAAGAGTAATACCAAGTCATATATTACAAATATTAAATGTCTGTGAAGAGGTTGTGGGATTTAAACTTCGACCTTGCATTTCAAAATACAGTGAAAATGATGCTCTTCAGCAGGGTACAGTTGGGGATATTGTACTTCTCAAAGCTTTGCCTGTCCCACAAACAAAGCATGTGAGACATGAATTGGCTGAGATCATTTTCAAAGTTGGAAAAGTCATGGATCTAGTGACCGTAAAACCCAGCACAGGAACTACCTTTTCAGAGAGTCCAGTCAGTTTGGAAACCACTCACATAACCAAAAATCAGGAAGAACTAGGTATCTCTTCAACACAGTGAAGGAGGATTGGAAGACAGAGCCAAAGGAAAAGAGTTATAAGTTTGCTTTATGGAAAAATTTTTCTAAATTTCATCACAAACTGTCCAATTTATCTTCTGGTATTTATGAGATAGCTAAAAATAAATGAAGTAAAGTTCTTGCTAAAATTTTTCATAAAAAAAGACGGTGAAGAATTTTATAACCTCTGACTGTGTAGGAATGATATAAACCATAAAAGTAAGACTGGAAGAGGACAGAAACTGGAAGATACAATAATTAGTCCAGTTTTCTCATATTTTATAATAAGTAATCATTTTATGATCAAGTATCATATCAAAGTGTTAAAAGTATTAATACAAGAATGACTATATATTTAAAGATATTAAGTAGACTTAGTAAATAATACAATATAGTTGAAATCATGTAGTAGGTATTACAAGCACTTACTCATATCTTGCTCACTTCTCCTTCTTGGTACCAGCAGGAGTACTGTCTCCTTCTTAAGATTTAGTTTATGGCAAGAAGCATATCAACAGAAATGACTGCTGTCACTTCTGGGCTGACACATTGAATTCCTGCTGCAGACTCCTCCATGTTCCCCTCCCCTGCAGAGTGGACCAGAAGCATTATGTTGAGAAGTGAGTGCCACAAGATTGAAGCAGCCTGAGATTCTGAGCTGCCACATAGAGAATAGCTGCTTTGGAGAGATGCCCAGACTGTAGGGTACTTTTTGCAAGACATAAACTTTATTGTGATAAGTCACTGAAATGTTGTGTTCTTTTTACTGCAGTATAACCTAGTCTTTTCTGATTTGCACAAAATAAGCAGTGGTTGGGACATAGTAGAAGAGGAAGTCAATAGAGCTTGTCTAAAGACTTAGATAACTAAGAATATGGCTAAAAGTAATACCTATAAAGAAAACCTCTAGAAAATGGATAAACATTCCAAATTATCAGGAAAAATCCCCCTCAAACATGCATAAAAGAAAACAGCACTGTTTACATAGTGAAATATTTTAAAAAGGAGTGGGAGAAAATAATGACATAATTAACCAAACATATATATCATTTAAATAAATGTAAATAGGCTTAACTCAACCGTTTAAAGTAAAAAATTTTATTAGAACCAAGAACAAAACCTAGTAATATATTGTATACAAAAATATACAAGTTGCAAAATAACCCAAAAAAGCCAAATATGGAAAAGGTCGATCTAGCCAGCCAAAGAAAATGCAAATAAACAAAAATCCAAAAGTGAGATTAGCAATATTAAATCAGAAAAAAACAAAATTCAGGGCAAGAAATAATTAAATGAAGAAAAATTTTAAAATAATACAATTTACAACAAAGATCAAAGAAAATATTCATTCATTAAATAAAACTGTAAGAGCCAAATCATCAGGAAATCCAGAGAAAAAAACAGAAACACATTTGTAACAGGAAACTAATTTTTCTTTTCCATTTTAGGATAAATTAAATTTAAAACAAAAATAAACATGTAAACCGTATAAATAATATTATTAATATATACTTATAATTTTTAAGTTCTGTACTTTGATATAGAAAATATTCTTTTAAAAATGCTATTAACTTTGAAATTTGGTCATGTATAATGTCACGAAGCATTTCAATCAACTTTGGAAAGTCAAATTTGTATATACTATACCCTCTGATTTAGTTTAAGAGAGCACAAAGTTATATGGGAAAATATAAAAAGTATAATGTCCTAAGCTTAAAAACTATATGTATATGTGTATGTGTATGTAAACATATATTTAAAAACTTTATTAAGATGTATTTTAAATAGCACAAAACTAATGTATTTCAAGTGTACAATTCAATGATTTTTTATTAACTTTATTGGCAGCTTCAATAATCACCATAAATCAGCCTTAGAGCATTTCACATCTCCCAAAAGGATTCCTCATGCCCATTTACAGTTCAGCCCTGTTTCCACCCAGATTCCCACTTCTAGTCCCCAGCACCCACTAATCTACTTTCTGTCTCTATAAAATTGTCTTCAGGACTGGACCTTCAATACGGCGGAGGAGTAAGACATGGAGATCACCTTCCTCCCCACAAATACATCAGAAATACATCTATGCGTGGAGCAACTCCTACAGAACACCTACTGAACTCTGGCAGAAGACCTCAGACTTCCCAAAAGGCAAGAAACTCCCCACGTACCTGGGTAGGGCAAAAGAAAAAAAAAAAACACAGAGACAAAAGAATAGGGAAAGGACTTGCACCTCGGGGAGGGAGCTGTGAGGAGGAAAATTTCCACACACTGGGAAGCCCCTTCACTGGCAGAGACGGGGGTCGGGGTTGTGGGGGGGAAGCATCGGAGACATGGAGGAGAGCACAGCAATAGGGGTACAGAGGGCAAAGTGAAGAGATTCCTACACAGAGGATCAGTGCCAACCAGCACTCACCAGCCAGAGGGGCTTGTCTTCTAACCCTCCGGGTCGGGTGGGGGCTGGGAGCTGAGGCTCAGGCTTCGGAGGAGGTCAGATCCCAGGGAGAGGACTGGGGTTGGCTGTATGAACACAGCCTGAAAGGGGCTAGTACGCCACAGCTAGCTGGGACGGAGTCCAGGAAAAACTCTGGAACTGCCAAAGAGGCAAGAGACCATTGTTTCGGGGTGCGCGAGGAGAGGGGATTCAGAGCACCGCCTAAATGAGCTCCAGAGACAGGCGTCCATGGACACCAGAGACAGAGACGGGCATGAAATGCTAAGACTCCTGCTGCAGCCACCAAGAAGCCTGTGTGCAAGAACAGGTCACTATCCACACCTCCACTCCCAGGAGACTGTGCAGCCCGCCACTGCCTGGGTCCCATGATCCAGGGACAACTTCCCAGGAGAACACACAGCACACCATAGGTTGTTGTAATGCCATGCTGGCCTCTGCCGCCGCAGGCTTGGCCCACATTCCGTATCCCTCCCTCCCCCTGCCCCCCGACCTGAGTGAGCCAGAGCCCCCCTACACACAGAGGCGGGGCGAAATCTAAAGTTGAACCACAGGAGCTGTGCAAACAAAGAAGAGAAAGGGAAATCTCCTCCAGCAGCCTCAGGAGCAGCGGATTAAATCCCTACAATCAACTTGATGTAGCCTGCATCTGTGGAATACCTGAATAGACAAGGAATCATACCAAAATTGAGACGGTGGACTTTGGGAGCAACTGTAGACCTGGGGTTTGCTTTCTGCATCTAATTGGTTTCTGGTTTTATGTATATCTTAGTTTAATATGTAGAGTTTATTATCATTGGTAGATTTGTTTATTGATTAGGTTGCTCTCTTCCTTTTTAAAAAATAATTTTATATATATAAATACATACTTTATTCCTTTCTCTCTTTTTGCGAGTGCGTATGTGTATGCTTCTTTATGTGATTTTGTCTGTATAGCTTTGCTTTTACCATTTGTCCTAGCATTCTGTCTGTCCGTATTTTTTTCTTTTTTTAATTACATTTATTTTTTTTTATTTTTAATAATTTATGTTTTATTTTAATATCTTTAATTTAATTTTATTTATTTTTTTTGTTTCTTTCTTTCTTTTACTCTCCCTTTTCTTCTGAGCCGTGTACTGAGAGGGTCTTGGTGCTCTGGCCTGGTGTCAGGGCTGTGTCTCTGAGGTGGGAGAACCGAGTTCAGGCCATTGGTCCACTGGATACCTCATGGCTCCACGTAATATCAAATGGCAAAAGTTCTCCCAGAGATCTCCATCTCAGCACTAAGACCCAGCTCCACTCAATGACCAGCAAGCTCCAGTGGTGGACACCCTATGCCAAACAATTAACGAGACAGGAACAAAACCCCACCTATCAGCAGAGAGGCTGCCTAAAATCATATTAAGGTCATAGGCACCCCAAAACACACCATCGGATGCAGTCCTGCCCATCAGAAAGACAAGATCCAGGCTCATCCACCAGAACACAGGCACAATTCCCCTCCACCAGGAAGCCTACATAACCCACTGAAACAACCTTACCCACTGGGAGCAGACAACAAAAACAATGGGAACTACGAACCTGCAGCCTGCAAAAAGGAGACCCCAAACACAGTAAGTTAAGCAAAATTAGAAGACAGAGAAACACACAGCAGATGAAGGAGCAAGGTAAAAACCCACCAGACCAAACAAATGAAGAGGAAATAGACAGTCTACCTGAAAAAGAATTCAGAGTAATGATAGTAAAGATATCCAAAATACTGGAAATATAATGGAGAAAATACAAGAAACGTTTAACAAGGACCTAGAAGAACTAAAGAGCAAACAAACAGTAATGAACAACACAATAAATGAAATTAAAAATTCTCTAGAAGGGATCAATAGCAGAATAACTGAGGCAGAAGAATGGATAAGTGACCTGGAAGATAAAATAGTGGAAATAACTACTGCAGAGCAAAATAAAGAAAAAACAATGAAAAGAATTGAAGAGAGTCTCAGAGACCTCTGGGACAGCATTAAATGCACCAGCATTCGAATTATAGCAGTCCCAGAAGAAGAAGAGAAAAAGAAAGGGACTGAGAAAATATTTGAAGAGATTTTAGGTGAAAACTTCCCTAATATGGGAAAGGAAATAGTAAAGTCCAGGAAGCACAGAGAGTCCCATAAAGGATAAATCCAAGGAAAAACACTCCAAGACACATATTAATCAAACTATCAACAGTTAAATACAAAGAAAAAATATTAAAAACAGCTAAGAAAAAAAACAAATAACATACAAGGGAATCCCCATGAGGTTAAGAGCTGATCTTTCAGCACAAACTCTGCAAGCCAGAAGGGAGTAGCAGGACATATTTAAAGTGATGAAAGGGAAGAACCTATAACCAAGATTGGTCTATGCAGCAAGGATCTCATTCAGATTTGACAGAGAAATTAAAAGCTTTACAGACAAACAAAAGCTAAGAGAACTCAGCACCACCAAACCAGCATTACAACAAATGCTAAAGGAACTTCTCTAGGAAGGAAGCACAAAAGAAAGAAAAGGCCTACGATAACAAATCCAAAACAATTAAGAAAATGGTAATAAGAACCTACATATCGATAACTACCTTAAATGTAAATGGATTAAATGCTCCAACCAAAAGACATAGACTGGCTGAATGGATACAAAAAGAAGACCTGTACATATGCTGTCTACAAGCGACCCACTTCAGACCTAGGGACACATACAGACTGAAAGTGAGGGGATGGAAAAAGACATTCCTTGCAAATGGAAATCAAAACAAAGCTGGAGTAGCAATTCTCATATCAGACAAAATAGAGTTTAAAATAAAGAGTATTACAAGAGACACTACATAATGATCAAGGGGCCAATCCAAGAAAAAGATATAGCAATTGTAAATATATATGCACCCAACATAGCAACACCTCAATATATAAGGAAAAGGGTAACAGCCATAAAAGGGGAAATCAACAGTAACACAATCATAGTAAGCGACTTTAACACCCCACTTTCACCAATGGACAGATCATTCAAAATGAAAATAAATTAGGAAACACAAGCTTTAAATGACACATTAAACACGATGGACTTAATTGATATTTATAGGACATTCCATCCAAAATCAACAGAATACACTTTCTTCTGAAGTGCTCATGGAACATTCTCCAGGATAGATCATATCTTGGGTCACAAATCAAGCCTTGGTAAATTTAAGAAAATTGAAGTTGTATCAAGTATCTTTTCCAGCCACAATGCTATGAGACTAGATATCAATTACAGGAAAAAATCTATAAAAAATACAAACACATAGAGACTAAAAAATACACTACTAAATAACCAAGAGATCACTGAAGAAATCAAAGAGGAAATCAGAAAATACCTAGAAACCAATGGCAATGAAAACACGATGACTCAAAACCTATGGGATGGAGCAAAAGCAGTTTTAAGAGGGAAGTTTATAGCAATACAATCCTACCTCAAGAAACAAGAAACATCTCAAATAAATAACCTAACCTTACACCTAAAGCAGTTAGAAAAAGAAGAACAAAAAACTCCCAAATTTAGCTGAAGGAAAGAAATCATAAAGATCAGATCGGAAATAAATGAAAAAGAAATGAAGGAAAGGATAGCAAAGATCAATAAAACTAAAAGCTGGTTCTTTGAGAAGATAAACAAAATTGATAAACCGTTAGTCAGACTCATCAGGAAAAAAAGGGATAAGACTCAAATCAATAGAATTAGAAAAGAAAAAGGAGATGTAACAAGTGACAATGCAGAAATGCAAAGGATCATGAGAGATTACTACAAGCAACTATATGCCAATAAAATGGACAACCTGGAAGAAATGGACAAACTCTTAGAAAAGCACAACTTTCTGAGACTGAACCAGGAAGAAATAGAAAATATAAACAGACCAATCACAAGAACTGAAATTCAGACTGTGTTTAAAAACCTTCCAACAAACAAAAGCCCAGGACCAGATGGCTTCACAGGTGAATTCTATCAAACATTTAGAGAAATAACACCCATCCTTCTCAAACTCTTCCAAAATATAGCAGAGGGAGGAACAGTCCCAAACTCATTCTACGAGGCCACCATCACCCTGATACCACAACCAGAAAAAGATGTCACAAAGAAAGAAAACTACAGACCAACATCACTGATGAACATAGATGCAAAAATCCTCAACAAAATACTGGCTAACAGAATCCAGTAGCACATTAAAAGGATCATACACCATGATCGAGTGAGGTTTAGCACAGGAATGCAAGGATTCTTCAATATATGCAAATCAGTCAATGTGATACACTATATTAACAAATTGAAGGGGAAAAACCATACGATCATCTCAATAGATGCAGAAAAATGTTCAACAAAATTCAACACTGATTTATGATAGAGAAGCCTCCAGAAAGTAGGAATGGAGGGAACTTACCTGAACTTAATACAGGCCATATATGACAAACCCACAGCCAACATTGTTCTCAATGGTGAAAAACTGAAACCATTTCCTCTAAGATCAGGAACAAGACAATGTTGTCCACTCCCACCACTATTATTCAACATAGTTTTGGAAGTTTTAGCCACAGCAATCAGAGAAGAAAAAGAAACTAAAGGAATCCAAATTGGAAAAGAAGAAGTAAAGCTGTCACTGTTTTCAGATGACATGATACTATATATAGAGAATCCTAAAGAAACTACCAGAAAACTAGTAGAGCTAATCAATGAATTTGGTAAAGTAGCAGGATACAAAATTAATGCACAGAAATCTCTTGCCTTCTTATACACTAATGATGCAAAATCTGAAAGAGAAATTAAGGAAACACTCCCATTTACCATTGCAACAAAAAAAAAATAAAATACCTAGGTATAAACCTACTTAAGGAGACAAAAGACCTGTATGCAGAAAACTATAAGACACTGATGAAAGAAATTAAAGATGATACAAACAGATGGAGAGACAGATATACCATGTTCTTGGATTGGAAGAATCAACATTGTGAAGATGACTATACTACCCAAAGCAATCTACAGATTCAATGCAATCCCTATCAAACTACCAATGGCATTTTTCACAGAATTAGAACAAAAAATTTCACAATTTGAATGGAAACACAAAAGACCCTAAATAGCCAAAGCAATCTTGAGAAAGAAAAACCGAGCAGGAGGAATCAGTCTCCCGGAATTTAGACTATACTACAAAGCTACAGTATGGTACTGGCACAGAAACAGAAATATAGATCAATGAAATAGGATAGAAAGCCCAGAGATATACCCACACACATATGGTCACCTTGTTTTTGATAAGGTGGCAAGAATATACAATGGAGAAAAGACAGCTGCTTCAGTAAGTGGTGCTGGGAAAACTGGACAGTTACATGTGAAAGAATGAAATTAGAGCATTCCTTAACACCATACACCAAAATAAACTCAAAATGGATTAAAGGCCTAAATGTAAGCCAGATACTATAAAACTCTTAGAGGAAAGCATAGGCAGAACACTCTATGACATAAATCACAGCAAGATCCTTTTTGACCCACCTCCTAGAGAAATGGAAATAAAAACAAAAATAAACAAATGGGACCTAAAGAAACTTAAAATATTTTGCACAGCAAAGGAAACCATAAACAAGACAAAAAGACAACCCTCAGAATGGGAGAAAATATTTGCAAATGAAGCAACTGACAAAGGACTAATCTCCAAAATTTACAAGCAGCTCATCCAGCTCAACATCAAAAAAACAAACAACCCAAACCAAAAATGGGCAGAAGACCTAAACAGACATTTCTCCAAAGAAGATATACAGATTGCCAACAAACACATGAAAGGATGCTCAATATCACTAATCATTAGAGAAATACAATTCAAAACTACAATGAGATATCACCTCTCACTGGTCAGAATGGCCAACATTAAAATCTACAAACAATAAATGCTGCAGAGGGTATGGAGAAAAGGGAACCCTCTTGCACTGTTGGTGGGAATGTAAATTGATACAGCCACTATGGAGAACTGTATGGAGGTTCCTTAGAAAACTAAAAATAAAACTACCATACGACCCAGCAATCCCACTACTGGGCATATACCCTGAGAAAACCATAATTCAAAGAGTCATGTACCACAATGTTCATAGCAGCACTATTTACAATAGCCAGGACATGGAAGAAACCTAAGTGACCACCAACAGACAAATGGATAAAGAAGATGTGGCACATATATATACAATGGAATATTACTCAGCCATAAAAAGAAATGAAATTGAGTTATTTGTAGTGAGGTGGATGGACCTAGATTCTGTCATACAGAGTGAAGTAAGTCAGAAAGAGAAAAACAAATACCATATGCTAACCTATATATATGGAATCTGAAAAAAAAAAAATAGTTCTGAAGAACCTAGGGGCAGGACAGGAATAAAGATCCAGATGTAGAGAATGGACTTGAGGGCATAGGGAGTGGGAATGGTAAGCTGGGACAAAGTGAGAGAGTGGCCTAGACATATATACACTACCAAATGTAAAATAGATAGCTAGTGGGAAGCGGCCACATAGCTTAGGGAGATTAGCTGGATGCTTTGTGACCACCCAGAGGGGTGGGATAGGGAGGGTGAGATGGAGGAGATATGGGGATATATGTATATGTATAGCTGATTCACTTTGTTATACAGCAGAAACTAACATACCATTGTAAGGCCATTATACTCCAATAAAGATGTTAAAAAAAAATTGCCTTAGTTGGAAATTTTATGTATCTGTAACCATATGACATGTTGTCTCTTGTGTCTAGCTTCTTAAACTTAGAATAATGTTTTCTGAAGTTAATCCAGGACCTAGCCTGGCCAGGAATTCCTTCCTTTTTATTACTGAGTAGTATTCTATTGTATGGATATACAACACTTTGTCTATTCACTTATCAATTGATGGACATTTAGGTTGTTTCCACTTTTTGGCTATTGTGAATAATGCTGCTATGGACATTCACGTGCAAGTCTTTGTGTGGACATGCATTTTCATATAACCTGGGTATAGACCTACAAGTGTTGGGTTCTATGGTATTTTATGTTTAACTTTTTGAGAAACTTCTAAACTGTTTTCCAAAGTAGCTGTACCATCTCACATTCTCCCAGAAATGTATGATATTTTTCCACATTGTACACATTGTCACCACTGTTTGTTATTGTTAGTCTTATTTTGGATAGCTGATCTAGTGGATATGAAATTGTATCTTGTAGTTTTAATTTATATTTCTCTAATTATGAACTTGTTATGTACTTATTAGCTCTGATGTTTAGTTTTATTTTTTTCAAGGCCACCAAGGTATTAGCTCAATCCTGATACTATCTACCAGGAGATAGCATCAGGTAGCACAGGTTAAGGGTTCAGTACTACAAGATTGCCCCCTCCCCCCCCCCACACACACTTCGGAGGCCAAACACAAGTCCAGGTTGCCACCTGTGCTTCTGACCAAACACCTATAAGTAGGAGGGTCACACAACCACTTGCTTGGGTTCTATTAATCTGCTAGAGTGGCTCACAGAATTTAGAGAAACATTTTATATACTTTTATTTTATAAAAGGATATAACTTAGGAACCGGTAGATGAAAGAGATGCATAAGGCAAGGTATGGTGAAAGAATGCTGTGCTTCTATGCTTTCTGGGTGCACTGCTTTCCCCATATCTCCATGTATTCACTGGAAGCTTTCAAAACCCCATCCTTTTTGGTTTTTATGATGACTTCATTACCCAGGTATGGTTTATTAAATCATCGGCCACTGGTGATTGAACTCAATTTCCAGATGTTTTCCCCTCCCTAGAGGTGAGGGTGTGGTGGGATGGGATTGAAAGTCCATCCCACTAATTACAAAGTGGGTTCCCCTGGCAACCAGACCCCATCCTCAAGTTACCTAGGGGCTTTCCAAAAGTCACCTCATTAACATTAATAGACTTAATAAATAAACAAGTGAACTATTTGGGGGGAAATTTAAGATAATATAAAATATAAATAATTTTCTAAACCAAACAGGGAAAATTGATATCACACAAATACATGACACACACACTGATAATAGAAATAATCACAGATATAGGGGATGTTACCTAAATCATGAGAGACTAATTTTCTCCATTCTATGTAAGCACATTTACAAACTTGAATGATATATACATATATATACATATTTTTTTAGGAAAATGTAAACTGCCACTACCAATCACAGAACAGATAGATAATTTGAAGAGATAATACCACCTAAGAAACAGATTTGTCAAAGAGCTATGCTCAAAAAATAGACTGTTTCCTAGAGCAGTTTGTTAAGAAACAGTTAATTCCAAAGCTATATAAAATCCTGTGAAACACAGAAAAAAGAAGAGAGCTTCCAACTTTTTTTTAATGAAATTGGCAAAATATTGACACCAAACAGTGATAAAAGACATAGTCCAAAAGATATAGTCCATCAGCTACATAGGCCCCTGCCCCTCCAAAAAAATGAAGAAAAATAAGGAGAACTCCAAACTAATCTCACCCATGACACCAGTTTACAAAACATTAAATAAAAGCTACCTAACATTACCCAGAAGCATACTAATCAAGACTAAGTGAGTCTTATTCCATGTATGCACCTATTCTGCTGTTTCCCTGAACCTGACTGCTCTACTACCAACATATATAACATTATAACATTTGAATAACATTTGGTGAAAATTGACATTTTTTCACTGCTGGTCATAGTGCCTAATGCCCAGGTGGTAACTCCTAGGTGACTTGAATCATTGTTAGTCTTTAGTAAATGACTTCATGGTGAATGGCTTATTCTCTGATTTTTCTTTCAAGTCTCAGGAATATCCAGTGCTGTATTTTCCTTTGCATTCTATCCTACATTTCATCTCAGCTTTGTTTTGTGTTTGTGTGAAGGGGCAGAGGTTTCCCTGGACCAGAATTAATTGTTAGGTCTTTCAGTTCTACACTATTTACTTTTGTATGTGATTTGTTTAACTAATTAGATATATAGTGGTAGTTTGGCATTAAATGCAATGTATACATTGGTAGTTTTGCATTCAAGATAAATGAAACACCAATATAATATTTAAATGTAATATTTTTCAAATTTTAAGAATGAACAAACCAAAAAAAACTGATTCAGTTAGTGGTCAAATTGAGAAGATATATTAAAACTAATACATCTGGAGTAGAGATCTAACAACTTTCTCTCATCTCTCTCTTTTTCCCTCTCTTATCTTAATCTGCCTATTACGTTTATCCATCTCTCTTTCTATAGGGCTATTATCTAACCATTTCCTTGAAATTCCTTAAAATTCTACTCTCACCTAAGACTTAAAAAGACTTTTAGTATAAGCTATACATTCGGATTCCTTTCTGAGGGCAATAGACAGCATCTGATTATCTCACTAATGGAGGTAAATGTCTGTCCTGATTAGGAGAAAAATACCACCGCCTTGTATCAATGCATATCATGGTATAATAAGAAAAGAGTATAATGCATGGCTTTTATCTGCATTTTCTGTTCTTATTGAAAGAAGGAATGAGACTAGAATAGGTGCTGTAGAAGAACACTAAAAATAAGGTGGTTCGCTCTGGGCTTTGCTTGGACTAGCATAAAAGACGCCTGGATAAGGTGGGAGCCAAGGTGTTAGGAAAGCACCTCATTAAAAGTAGGCTGCCTAGAGAGAGAAGAAGGAACACTGCGGCTTGAGAGCAGTGCAGTAGCAAGTCCAGACTTACAGGAATTCATATACCTGAAGTCTGGAACAGTCAAACCAGCTTGAGGCCATCTATCACCATAGCAGTTAGTGGCTGCAGGGGCTGTTTGAACCCTAGATTCCTGGAGAGAGTACAATACCAGAGTGACTACATCACAGAGCTTCTGACCCTGAGATCCAGTAAGTAAATGTTCATAAAGCAAGGATCAAGAGGTTTGGTTCTCCCTGGGCACTTAGCTCTGAGGGTGAACAGGCATTCATTAGAGAGATAAGGCTCAAGTTTGAGAGATAGGTCTTAAGTATTAGCAAGAGCATATCTGAGACTTCCTAAAGCAAAACAGCAGGCCACCCACCAGAGTGGAGAGGACTCAGAGAAGGCACAGCTGTGGCTGTCATAGAGTGATTGGACGAAGGAAAAAATTTATTATAAATGCTAGTGTCTCCAAGAAAAGCAAAATTTACTTGGTGAGATAGTGTTAAATACTTCTTCTTCCTATTCCTAAATATACAATGTAGTTTGTTTTTGACTGATTTGAGTACTATTTTGTTTCTAGTATCTCTAAAGAATAAGTATGCAAATTTTAAAGTTTATGTTTTAAAAACTTAAAAAGAAAGCTTGAGAGCTAGAAAGGATTGTAGAGATAATATATTCTATCACATACCCACAAAATCCATTTCCAAATGAGAAATGTGACACTCAGGGAAATTCTCTAACTTGCCTAGAGTCATGAGTGGTAATGAAAGAATTAATACTCACACTGCTGATTCCTAACACAAACTTAGTTTAATATAGAATGTCGCTAATAAAGAGTAAATTTGTTAAATAAAATTTCTATTTTATCCATTTTTCAGAACATCAACAACAAGAACTAATGGTTAGCTACTGGCAGGAACATAAGTTTTTTAAAGAATAAAAGAAAAAATGCTTATGGATATAACTCATAAGTACTGACACATTCTATATGAGTGCATAAAAATATATACAATACCACTATATATACATTGCATATATAGGGATGTATCTATCTATTTATCTATCCATCCAGATATATATGGATAGCTAGATATATATGGGTATATATAGTTTTATATATGAACAAATATATGTAGGGATATATGCATACATACACGTACTCCTTGAAGATGTAATTTCAAGTTGTAATTCCTATCAACTGAAGAACAGAATAAGCTGCCTCAAAATGTACCGTGTTGGCATGTGGATTGTTTTGAGCTAAAGGCAGTCAAGACACAGCAGATTCAAGAAAAAAAGCTTTTAGACCTTTGCCTTAACTGCCTAAAATAATTTAAATAAAGGGCCTGGTCCAGCAAGAAACTATCACCAGAGATAACTATAAAGAGTATGGGTTATGTGTAATAAGCTGGCGGAGCTTGGCAGGGCCTGTTCAGAGTCCTCTCTGTGTCCCATTGTCTCTGTTAGGCATGGAAAACACTTGTTTACCAAACATTTGCTCTTCCTATCTTGCTGTGAATTGTCTTCCTTCCCTTTGAGGACCTAGACACCTACCCCCTTCTCCTTAGCTCAGGATGACATATAAGCCTCAATTGCCTGAATGTCTGAGAGCCTCTCATGTCTATGGGTGGTTCCTGTATACATGAACTTAAGTTTGTTTTTCTCCTGTTAATCTGTCTTACATCAATTTAATTATTAAATGAGTCAAAAAAACCTACAAGGGTAGAGAAAAATTTTTCCTTCCTGACACAACTTAAAAACGTGAGCATAATACAACAAGCAAACATAGGAAGACTCTGAATGATGGAAAGAAAAAGATGGACTAACTAAGGACAATGGGACTTGAAAAGACAGTGAACTCCGTGGGTGTTAGTTTTGCCTTCTATATAGCCAGGTTGAGGCATGGGGGACTGCAATCTGAAACTATCAAAAGATGTAGACCAAAAGACCCAAGAGAAGCCTGTTCTACCTAGCCAAAGAAGAAGGAAAAGGATAAGGATAACCTAATAGAGTAGTAAACTTATTGACAATGCCCACTGTACTCCACCTAAATACCAGTGGAAAAACTACCCCCCCCATTCTTGGTGTCAGGGGAGCTGAGCACAGAGCCAAAGTTCCACATATCTCTCCCCTACTGCCAATAGACAGCAGCAGATAGTGCTGATTATCCCACCAAATTGTTCTTGTTTGGGCTAAGCAAAGAGCTGAACTTTCACCCTACCAGGCAGCAACAAGGCGGAATAAAGCAGTGTAAGTTGGTGTTATTCAGGATGCTGCACCCACATCTCCCCCAGTATCAATGAAGCCCAGTGGAGTGATGAACTTCCATCCTCACTGTTCTCCACCCTGTTGTCAGCAGTGAGACAGTACAAGACAGTGTGAGGCAGTACTAACTGTCATTCTGCTTTTGCTGATAGGGTAGTATTTCTGTGGATCAACAGGGAGCTGAGTCTCTATCCCTATCCACCAGCAACAAGGTAGTACAATGCCATGATATGCTTTTTCAGGGGTAGTGTCAGTAGAGCCTAGTGGGTATCTGAACCTCTACCTCCACACAGACCTATGTGCTACAACTAAACAGGGTGACTCTCCACTAAAACAGATTAAATTGAATCCAGAATCTCACAACATATCCTAGAAGTCTAAAATACAATCCAAAATTACACATCATTCCAAGAACCAGAACAATCACTACTTGAATGACAAAAGGCAATCAATAGATGCCAACACTGATATAATTCAGCTATTGCAATTATTTGGCAAGGATTTGAAAGCAGTAATCATAAACTTGCTTCATGAGTAATTATGAACTCTTTTAATAAGTGAAAAAATAGAAAATATCAGCAAAAATGGAATATATTTTAAGATACAAAGAGGAAATATAGAACTTGTAAAAATGTAAATATGAAAAATGAAATAAAATCTCACTGCACCAGCTCAATAGTAGATTGGAAACAACAGAGGAAAGGATCATGAACTTGATGATAGACAATAGAAATTACCTAATCTGAATAGTAAAGAAAAAATAGTTAACAGAGCTTTGATGGCCTGTAGATCAATATCAAAAAAATCTAATATTCTTATTATCAGAATCCCAAAATGAGAGGAAAAAAGATCATGGGGTTGAAAAACTATTCAAAGAAATTATGGCTGAAAATTTCCCAAATTTGGTTAAATGCATAAGCCAGCAGATTCAAGATGCTGAGTAAAACCCAAACAAAATAAACCCAAAGATGTCCGTGTTAAGATGTATCATGATCAAACTACTGAAAACTAAAGACAAAGAAAAAATCTTAAATACAGCTAAAGAGAAATGATACATTGCCTATAGAGGAACATTGGTTTGAATGATAGTAGATTTCTGATCTGAAAGTATGGATTCAGAAGGAAGTGTAATTCATTTTTCAAGTACTGAAAGAGAAGAACCGTCAACCCTGAATTCTATAACCAGTAAATATTCTTCAGGAATAAATACACTCTCAGATGAAGGAAAATTAAGAGAATTTGTCATCAGCCTACCTATCTTTAAAGAATGTTTAAACTACCTTTAAAGGAAGTTCTCCAAAGAGAAAGGAAAATAATAATTGTAAACTTTCATCTGTATGTCATAGTTGAATCACATAGGTTTATCAATCTAACACTATCCCAGTGGTAGTTCTTTCGGTGGGAGTTAGTGTGTTTGTTTGTGTAAGTATTTATGTATTTAGTTTGTTCACATATTAGACATCAGGCATATGATTACAAGCCTTTGCCAAGCACTAGCTAGGTACAGAGAACACGGTCCATGTTAGAATTGCCCATGCATGCAGAGAACATAAAATTTCGTGGGAGAAAATGACATTGCACACATAATGAGACAATTTTTTAAACTTACAATTATTTAAAATCCTGTGAAAATGTGTAAGATCGAGGGGGTGTATGTCAAAGGAGCCTTACCTCCTCTAGTGGATTGGGTAGGGAGGGCTTTCTGAGAAGGTGCGATTTAAGATGATACTCAAAAATGAGGGCGATAACAAGGTTAAAGGTGGTGGGGGCCAAGGAAGTGTGCAGGAAGAACATTCAGAATAAAAGGACAACATGGACCGGGGCCTGATGTGGAAAGGAAGGAGTTTGGGGCACTCTAAGAACTAAAAGAAAACCGGCACAACTGAAATTTTACTGTGTAATAGGGAAATGACACTTTTGAGATACATGGGTCCTGAAAGCCATGTAGACCATTTTGAACTTTATGTATGACCAAAATGAAGTTGCAGCAGTGTTTTAAATGCAAGAGCACTATGATCAAAACATTGGTTCCTGTTGGTGTTTCCCAAAGGCCCTTCTTTCTTTCAGAAAACACAATTGGATGACAGGGTGATTCTTTGTTCTTAGTGATTCCCACTGATAGCAGTTATCATTAGTTTCCTCTGTTTGTGACAGGGGCAGCTACTGGCAAAAAATATTCCTAGTGACTTCTACTTTCTTTATCAATTTATTGCCCATTTTCTGGAGAAAATTTCAATTGATCATTACTTTTTCAGCACCTTATCTACAGAACATCTTCCAGCAGGATTCTAATTTTCTTAAGTTAAATGAAATTAATAAAATTACACTTAGAATAGTGCCTGACACATAACTTCAAGAAAATGCATTAATTTAAGGTAGTACTTACAGTTTACACAAAGCTTTTTCAAAGTCCACCTAAGATGTCCTGGGAAGCAAGCCTGAGTAACATCACTTACTGGTTATATTCTAGTGTTTCTATGAGCTCTGTGCCCCCAGATACCCCCTCTCTTGAGAGAAAGAGCAGGCATTTATTTGCTTTCCTAGCTCAAACTGATTGTTAGGTATGCTAGTCTTCTCAAGTGTTGCAATGGAAATTCCTCTAGTAGTATGTGAATTTATTTGATATGCCTAAAATTTATTTTTATGTACATCCCCTGACCCTACTTCTCCTCCCTTATCAGTAAGACACTCACAAATACCTATGTAAACTGGGCCTTGTGAAGACCTCTGAGTACATCACATAGTTCTACATGCCAGAGGGGCAAACTTAACTTAATAGAAACAATCAATAAAGTCCATAAACCAATCTGTGAGACAATAAAATGTTTATTTTGCTTGTTTATGGATAATGTTTATTTATCCCACAGCTCCTCATAGGGAAAGTAATGCAGGCAGATCACTCAAAGTTTATCTACTGGCCACAGTTATGAAGGAGCAGCTAGTTGCTGGCACCTACTTCTTTCATGGATAGTCTGCACTTTTGGTGTCTTAATCCCATTCTCACTGAACCAGATTCTTTTCCTTCCAGGACCCCATCACTGCTGTACTCACAAACTCACATAGAATCTCTTTCTCTCTCTTCTAGCCACTATAGTGGACTCTATGTTGTCACATCTGACTTGACAACCAAATTCTGACCTGATGGTTTTATTAGCCTATATCTATTCCTTAACTTCTGACCTCTAGATTAGATCATGTGGCGTTAACATTAGATCATGTGGGGTTAAACCTCCGACTCACAGAAAGGGAACATCAGAGTCTTCCATTTGAAAATAAGTAAAAAATAATGAAGGCACATTATTCTGTCAAAGGTAATTTTTTATTGAATTATGATTGATTCCTTAATAATCTAACAGCAGATTGTTTTTAAAAAATGCCATAGACTTCCCTTAATAGACTTATTTTATAGTATAAAAAATATATTAAGGAGACAAACACATGATTGCTGAGGAAATCTTTCAAAACGTATTGGTATAAGAACATAAGGAGAAAGTCACTTTTCAGAAACAATGAGATTAAAAAATAGAGTAATTTTTATACATGGTGGCTCTATACTACTTTTTAAAAAAATATTTATTTATTTATTTATTTATTTTTGGCTGCGTTGGGTCTGAGTTGCGGCACACAGGATCTTTTGTTGCGATATGTGGGCTCTTCATTGCATTGTGCAGGTTTCTCTCTAGTTGTGGTGTGCGCGGGCTCAGTAGTTGTGGCTCGTGGGTTCTGTAGTTGCAGCACACGGGCTTAGTTGCCCTGCAGTATGTGGGATCTTAATTCCCCAACTGGGGATCGAACCCGTGCCCCCTGCATTGGAAGGCGGATCCTTAACCACTGGACCACCAGGGATGTCCCTCTATAATAATTTTTTAACTTTCTTAAATTTAAATACACTTTTAATGTAAAAAATAATCACTCAGTATAATAATATTAATAGATTTTTTACTAAGTGCCTACGATGTCTGAAATGTACAGATGTATTATTATTATATTTTTATCTTAACAGCATCTCTAAGAGATAGGTATTACATCCTCATTTTAAGGTGAACAAATTGGGACTCAAGGAGGCTTAATGGTTTAATTAAGTTTACATGCTAATAAGTCGTGAAGTTTTGATGGAAATTGAAATGTGCTTGGAAACCCTGTTCTGGATTCCAGTTCAACATGATGATACATTAACTGTTGGCATATGTAATATTTTGACTACTTTATATTATAATAAAAAAACACTGACACAGAAATTCCAGGGAGAATTAGTCCTGCTCTAGCTGACAGTCACATACCTGCATATAAATAACAAATATTGGGTTTTTTTTTTTTTGAAAACACACAAAGAATACCACTTTTGAATCTTTAAACAAGCCTGGCTATGAGATTTTTTATTTTGCTTTTAAAAGACTTGTATGTTCTTTGTGATAAATATGATCAACTATCTTGATTCTTCCTCAGAACTAGACATTTATTTTCACAAAATTCACTGTATGCTTATGAGAGAATATTATAGATTACAACTGTAGCTGCCATTACCCTCCTAACCTACTCATTTTCCAAATTTTGGAAACTATTAGTCATTTATTGCCACATTTTTATTACAAAAAATTCCAAATTAGTGAATTTATCAGTTTTTATAATACAGTCTCTTTAGGGATATTGTCCTCCCAATGTAAGAACTGGGTGTGTATTTAACATGTCACACTACCATATTTACTGTTGCTGCTGAAGACTTCAGTTCAATCCAGCAGGTCTTCGTGAGCAACTCCTATGTGCCAGTGCAGAGCAAGAGCTGCTGAATGAAAAACTAATAACATAATCCCTGCCCTCAATAAAATAATGGCCTAATTCTAGTACATTGTATAGAGTAGCAATTACAGAATTTCATTTTTGAATCTCAATCTAAAATGATCAGTTAAGCTCCTAATAATGACACTGGCCAAAATTCTAATTTTCTGATTTTATTACACATTAAACAGCAGTAGGTTCCAGTTAGGGCCCTTTGTAAAATGAGATTTAGAGGAAACACTAACTTTGCTCTATACATACGACAACACTGGGTACTCACTGCCTACAGTCTAATATCTCTTGATTCTAACTTATAATCTTTGGTGTCTTCTCGTATTCCACCTTACAATCTTTTTGCTAACTGCCTATAGACAAGTTTCCCTGATTCTACTTTATGAAACACAGGGCTGACTGAATTCAGGGTAGTATCCCCAGTTCTTCAGGACTCTTCGAATTATTCGCTGTTATTAGGCACGTTTCCATCTTTACTTATCTTCTGACCAACATCCCAATCACAATATGGTCAAACTAAATATTAATAGCTAACAGTGTTATCTGGCTTTTGAAAATAATTGTATTTCTGGTTTCAAGGAAATCCTCCACTATGTAAAATTGCCATCTCTTGATGCAAGTGGGAAAAATCCAGCCCCATTAAGAAACAAGGAAGAGAGAGATGATTTATTTTCTATTGCTAAGTGGGGATTGTAATTATCCCACAAAATAAGTGGATGGTAAAGAGTTCAAATTATGTCAAAATTTTAGAGATGACTTCGTTTAGATACGTGGTTTGTACTGATTTGTGATTTACGTTGAGTACAATGTTATCATTCTCAATGTTATATTATGATTATTGCAATAGAAACACATTTTTATTTAAAAATCAGTTTATTAACCCATTAATTAGTATCATGAAACCCAATCTCTCGGGAAAAATAATAGCATAGTATAGTAGAAAGACGAAAGAATTTGAAGTTCATTTCTTTCTAAAATGGAGTGATAATACTTTACAAACTTACAATAAGGACAAAACAAGAAAACTCATATAAAATGCTTTTATAAAATGCAATAAAAGTTTTAACTTAGATAAGTATCTGGTAATTAATTGTAAAAATGAGACATCATATTGACTAAGCATATTAGAATAATTCTTATGAGAGAACCACCTCAATTATATAAAACAAATGTATATTAAGTCCTGCTTTTAGACTTGTTGTAAAAATATGATAGCTCCCTCACTCCCTAAAATGTCGAAACAGTATAGGCGAAACTACCCCAGGGCTGAGATAATTGGTTTCATTTTTATATGCCTCAGTTTCTACATTTACATTAGCTGTACTAACACAAAGACATGTTTGTTTATTTTCTTCTAAGTAGGTCTATAATAATGTTTAGAGAATATGATGTACAGAATATATCTGGTATCATGCACATTAATTTCTCATTTTAACCATGATTTTTAAATGCAATGCAAACATCTATGAAAGTTTAAGAATGTGAGTAGATCACAGAGGAAGAAAAAGCTGAAACAGCTAATATACTTGCCCAATATGGGGGGAGAAAGCTGCTTGTCATTGAAAGCTAGAAAAGACCTTGCAGTCACTGCCTTTGGATGTAATAGCTACCCAATAGAAACACAAAATGGAACTTGCTCAGCTAGAACAGCAGATAACACAGCTTGAAAGCGACTTTACAGCTGCCAGGAAACTTTGTAGTTAGAAAGATCAGCTACACCCTTGAGATTCTGAGACATGGGGAAACATATCTGTTTAAAAATCACATTGCTATTGATAAGGAGAGGGAACTGGAAACACCGCTTTGTACATTTTTTCTGAATTATTGAGAAATATCTATTTTACCATAAATTTTGTGAATCCATCTTTCTCTCATTTGTCTCTAAATTCAATATATACCTCAAGTGTTGGTAATAGAAATACCATCTAGCTTCATTTAGATAGATATTAAAACTAAATAAAAAAGCAGTATTTATTAACTTATGCCTGTAGATGGCTTGAAGATAAATCTGCCAAAACTGTAACTGTAAATCCTTCCCTATTCACTTTGTATTTCAGAGGCAAAGCAAACGACACATTTTTCCTAGTGGTGAAAATGACACATGTCTGACAGGTGAAATTAACACCATCTATCCAATTCAATTGACTAAGCGCTTATTGTATAGAGAGCTAAATATAGGACTCTGGGCTAGAAGCTGGCAACGCACAGATAGATAATAGGACAAAGTCCTGATCTACCTGGAGCTCATTTCTTGATGGGAGTTCATTAAGTGTACCACTGTAATACACAGTCTCCTACTATGTTCACTAAAAAATATATTCACTTTACAAAGTATGCAATTTTTATTATTCTTAAGAATAGGTTGCCTTTTTTTAAATTTAGGGTGAAAATCAATTATCTGAAATCTAATGAACAAATATGTAGTCTCTACATCCCAGAATTTTCCAATTTCTAAATCTTTAAACATATATACGTAAAACATGAATAATGAATTCTATTTCCTAATACTTTTAAAGCTAATATTATTTTATAACGTAGGTTTTTTGTTGTTGTTGTTTTGTTTTTTTTTGACTCTGGATATTTGTACAGCCTGCTCAGAATAAGGGCATGGAAAAATTGGTCATTGAGAGTTCTAAGACTTTTAAATTTTCCATAGAAAACAAACAGAACAATATAACTCTTAGGTTTGTAAGAACTTTTGAAGTGCTTCATTATGTTGAATTGTTTAAAGACTATTAGCAATAGTAATACCAAATCATTCTTGGGTTGGGCTTACAATTTAACAATTGGTTAGGGAAAAGCCATTTAGAATCAAATGAACCTAAATCCATACCTTTTATTAATAATGACAGAAGTAATGGAACATTAAAATACATATTCATAAGAAGATATCACATGCCATTTACTAAGTTTTGTACACCTGAGAAAATATGTTAATATAGATAATTGTTGTGCTAAAATTATAGCCAAACATGTCTGCAGGTTTTAGCTGTCTAATGTAATTCTACATTCTCAATGAATAATGTTTAACATTTGAACCAAAAACAGTTTGGCACGAATAATTAAAGGCTTAAGTTAAATACATAGACAGCCATTTAAATTTAGATCTGCAATAACATTTACTATTATTCTCCAAGGCTTTGACTGCTTGACAGAAACAAAGTACTCTGGGATTAATTTCAAGAAATGGTGCCAACTCTGCCGCAATTTGCTGTAATTAAGACATGAAAGAACACTAAATATTCAGATTAAAGAAGCATGATGGAGCATGATAGAGTGTCAAGGTGTGGCAGGGAGCCAATAAAAAAAAAACAGCCAGGAATACCATATTGATGGATATGAAAACAGCACAGGTAAAGTTTGGTGAATTTTCTTTTAAGGAAGCACATTAGTTTATCATTTTAGCCTTCGATTATTTTTTATGTCTTTCCTCACTCAAATTTAAAGCTGAGACCTGGTGTGTTAGAAAGATAATAAAATTGAAAAAGAAAGTGACAAACATTGTGTTCTTCTAAAGCTAATTAGTTTAAGTGATGTGGAGAAGTCATTAGGAAGGTATCATAATTATCTTTATGGTGAGGGGATTTCCCTGTGTGTCACATTAGTGTAGTTTGCTTTAGAGCTAGATGAAAGAGCCATATAGGTGTTAACTCTAAGAGATTAAATACACTTTTTGTATTCATTAAATTCTTCTTTACAGTTTAAAGAGAAAGTATTCATTTTGATCTAACAAGTCTCCTTTTTAATTCCCTAAGAATCATGGGATATAGTATTCTTTAGTCTTGGAACCTTTATGTATTGATTAACACTTCATTTAGGCTAATGGTGGGTGAATCTTCCAACTGACTTTTTTTTTTTTTTTTTTTTTTTAATGAAAGTCCCTTTAAGGTTTTGATCCTAGAAAAGATGTGGATACTTGACCCAGTTGCTAATGAGGGGTTGTATAATCTCCAGTATCCTATAGCTCAAAATAGCAGGATGCAATATAAAAAGTCCATCATAAAAGGCGCTATTGGAATGCTTTTTGTCTTCACAGGCAATACGCAAAAAAATAGGACTTTCTAAGAAAGTCAGAAGCTGGTCTCCTGCAGGCACAGGAAGCCATCAAAGTCAAAGTGGGTAAGGGGGAGGCGCCTAGACAGTGGGGTCAGGAGACTGAAAGAAAATCCCAGGATCTACAGGGAGGGAAGTGTTGGGAAGAGCAATCTTCCTAGTCGTCAGAGCAGGTCTCCAGCAGCCACGTGGGGACCTGCCGAATCTGCATAGAGCAGGGCTTTGTGAGAGAAACAAGTATACCCCAAATTGTGAGCTTCACCAGTACGGAAATCTGTTCAGCCTGACAAAAGAGAATTTCATGTTCCAGGTGTATGATTAGAGGCTCAAAATAGAAAATATGGATCTTTTCAGGCTTTGAGGAAGACGCTGCTAAGAGTCACCATCTTCCAGAGAGCCATAAAAACAAAACTGAGTTGTTTACACACACAGAGATCTTTGCAGAAACTGTGTAATGTCTTTTGGATACAGACTTTCTTCTTAGCTTTTTCCCTGATATTGCAAATCTTCATTTGGGAAAAAAGAAGCTTGAAATAAAGGGCATATTTTATAGTGCTCTTAAACAGTTCAAATTGATATTCTGCCTAGAATCTTAACATTCTAGTAAAAGAAAAATGTAGTTGGAGAGATATCAAAGTATTTCACAGACGCTAGTATTTACATAACTTAGATAAGATAGAAATAAGATAATTTATTATCTCATAGCTTAAATAAGTAAGCAATTGTGCTTATAATCTGTGGTACATAATATTCACACAGCATTGAATCTCTATAGTTAAAAGTCTGTATGTTTGCTAAGTTTTTTTTTCACATAAATAAATAGTATGAAGCTATGAGCATTATTATCTTTATTACATGTGAGCTATCATTTGACTAAAGTTTGTGGTGTAATACTTTTATGAAATAATATCTGAATGAAGTCACTGGGTACATAATAGACAGCCATCGTCAACCCCTTAATTTTTCCTTCCACTATTCACAACGTTGCCAGATACGTGTTTCTGGATAAAACCCCCTAGAGGTCTCCTGCAAATTCTTTTTCAATACAACCAGATCATTGCAGATAATTGTATTACACAGTGTATTGATCCAAAATCGTTGTGCACCGGAAACATCTGAAAAAACATGATTATAGCTTTCTGTTTATTGTTTGTACATCATATAAGCAGGCTTTTGTGTGAATCACCTGTAAAAAAGGCAAGGTGGAAACATCAGAGAAATTACCTCTTTACAAGAATCTATTGATCACTTTAAATCAAAGAAGTATGTTTGACATAAGATTACCTGCCAGTTTGAACATTAGGTACACTATGTTATAGCCTGGGGCAGTTGTAAGTCTGACAAAGGGATTGTAAATAAAGCATGCAGCTGCGAGCGCCTCTGGCTTGGGATCAACTCCGGCTCAAGTCCAAGGCATAGGTAAACTTAAAATAATTTACCCCTTTTTAACCAGCATATAATGAATTAGAGTAGACTCTTAGGAGAACTGTGGGACATAAATCTCTTAGTCATTTTGAAACGGCAAACTTCGCAGAAAATTCACATCATACATAGTTGATAAAAGGTCTTTTTTGTATATGTGCCACAAGTTTACTCAAGTAGTCTTGAAGTCAGTCTATTGGTACAGGTAGGTTCTTCAAACAAGAAACTTCCTGAAACATTCCTATATCCATAATCGTTTGTATATAGCCTGATTGCTCAAAGTCCTTTTAACTTAATGACCGTTAACCTCTCAATTTCACTGTCTGAAAATTCTCCTTATTTAAAAAGTTTTGGTGTAGGGTTTTTTTTTTTTTTCCATAAGAAATATGTATACTGTGGAAGGTGAAAAGGCATATAAAATGAAACATTGCACTTTACTTATGCAACTACATTAACAATGCTAAAAACATATCACTATAAAAATATTGATTGTTTTTACTTGATTACATTTTCTTATTGGTCAAGAGCAGGGAAAGCTAAAGTGCCTTTATATATTTTTAACCTTGAAGGGTTTTTAAAAAAATTTTGAAATTGGACTTATAATCTTTATTGGATTTTTTCCCTATACTTGAACATGTGTTGAAATTATTAAACATTTAACTCATTTGTTCAGAGAGATTTCGATGTATTTGAAATTTAATAAAGATGAGCTCTAGATGATGCATTCTTCCTTGTTAAATATTTAGCTGTTTGCGTTAGCTCTGTGGTTTCCTGAGGCACAAATTTAAACTGTTAATATATAGCAGGTTTAAGCTGTAAAAATAGTAGATGCTGTAATTTCTTCTGGGGCAAAACTGGTCATTTTGAATACTTGCAAGTAAACAAAGCAAACATGTATGCATATATTTATTAAAATATAAGCACTCAGTTGCTCAAAATCTATAAATAAGAAACTGAGAATCAGGTATTCTTAGACCTAATTTATAAGGGAGACATCATTCAACTTCAAAGATGAGTGATAAATGCAGAATATTTATATAGAGTTTCTTCTTTATGAGGTTGGCTGTAAAAGATACCTCTGATGTAAGACTGTAATACCTTGGTTTCCAACTTTATTGAAGCTTAATATAAACACCATTTTTTGGACATAAAATGAGAATCAGTAAAAGGGAAGATGCTTTTCTTGAAAAAATATGACCTTCTCCATTTCTATTTATATTGATTTGGAGATACTAAAAGTATTTCTTTTTTCTTTTTCTTAATTTGAACTGCAAGATTGAAATTACTAATTTTCATAAAATATCATGATCTTTAATGCAATGAATTATATATCCAGTTATATTTAAGAATACCTCTAAAAAGATACTATTTAGCAATGTATATAAATATATACCCAAACATGTGATTAAAAATAAAATTAAAAAACCTGAAAACATTTAAAATTGATGATATGTTTTTGAGGAAATTTGAAAAGAAAAAAACAGATAAATACTTTATAAACTGGAAAATACTCGAATAAAATATACAGATATATATCTCTAGGAATACGGTCAACAAAGAACAAAGGAAAAATGTCTTTGTCTTAAATCACTTATTTTTTGAGAGCTTGAAGCATACTGCCTAAGTCTGCTTTGGTCTAATGAAAGACTGCCATCTATTGGATGACCTTGAAAAAGTGTTTAAATTTCATAAGTATTATACATGAAAATAAATCAGTGGAGAGCCATCATTTTGGCATAATGTATAACGTATCAGTCTTTGTCTATATGAACATACATACATATACCCGAGGCCTATGCTAAAGAAAGAACAAGAATAGTATACATTAATGTTCTTCTTTTATAATACACTTATGTAGCAGCAGAAGTCTCACAAATAAGCTCAGGGAATTGTTGTCTGATTAAGACATCTAATTTTTGAATTCAAATGTTTTATAAACTCGAGATTACTGACACGCATCTTGTATCTCTTCATACCTACGTTTGTTTACTTGTGTTTTAAATAAAGGAATCTGAAAATTTGAATGCATGAGCTTGTATTTGGGCAAGAATGATCTGTTTAAATCTTCCTCAAAGTTGCATTGCATAAAATTTAAACCAAAAACAAAAGAAAAAAAAAAACACATTAGCTTGGTTTTTTAAAAGGCAATGTTCTTGTTTTATCTTTCAGCCCAAGAACTTGCCAGTCAAGATGAAAAACTTCTTCTAATGGAATCCAGCTTGAAAGCTACTCAAGAGCAGCTAACTGAGCAAATAGCAGAAACAGTTCGCCAAGAACAGAACAGTAGAAAACCCCAGGCAGAGCTGAAGACAGTGACAGAAGGGATTATTGCTTCTGAAGAAGAAAAAAATGATTACAAGTGAGTTGTTTTTTAGTATTTCAGAAAGTTTTACTTTACAAACTGAAATCAAGTCAGTCCTTTTGACTTTAGCTGCTAAATATTTAATTCTCTCTGTCTTGCAAAAGGTTATGTGTAAATATACTAGCTTGTTCAATACATTGTTCGTTCCAAAATAGATAAACTTTAAATTTCCAACATCTCTTAACTGAAACAGCACATATTGAAAACGGTAACTGTCCTATTCCAGATTCTAAGTAATGACGTGGCAGTCAACTTTCTTGTTAACTATCAAGAAATGTTTAAGGTAGGATTCAAGGCAAAGAATACACTGTGTTTCTGTAGCACCTATCTGCCAATGGCATTCTCATCTTTCTCCTTTTGGAGTCCAAAGGTTACATATGGCTCTTGTTGCCTTTCTTTTTGTTAAAGTAGCAGCTCTAAGCAAGACAGTATTAAATTGAGAGACGTTTAGAGTAGAAAATTTTTGGTCAGACCATTGAGGCATGTAAGGAACTATGACGAAAAGTAATAAAGATCTATGCTGTTTTGAAACATTCATGAAAATTGTTCTTAGTGAAACACCTAGTATTTAATTTCTGTTTTTATCATCTAAATCTTTATGTAATTATTATATCTCTGCAATGTTCTCAGATTTTGTCATTTACTATTCAAATAAACGTTAGTTTCTTTTTTTGAGTGTTCTGATAATTAAGTATTCTATCTTCTCTGCCTTTTGCTTCATTTTGTTAGTCTGTTTTTAAAAATAATTGTCAAAGTAGCATAGCCCAGATGAATCTCTCTCTGTCCCTCTCTCTGTCTCTATTTGTCAAGAATTACACTTTACTCACTGAACTTTGGTTAAATTGAGTAATTGCAGTTAGATAAAGCATACACATCTAATGTTTTCTTTCCCTCGTCACTCATACCTTTGAACACAGTCCTGAGGCCAAAACTAAAATGTGTATTTGATATTAACTGATCTTTGGAAGTCAAATTCTAAACTTACACTGCTTACTGCTTATCTTGACATATCTATCAAGAGGATTTCAAAATATTACATATGATAAACATTAAAATTCTTTTTTGATTTATAGTTTATAAAGCATATTAAAATATAAAGGTAAAATTTTTGAAATTTATTCATGAGCAATTTATTTCTGTTTTAATCCAATGATTTAATATGACAAAACACTAAAAATAATTATAAAATCTCGGATGACATTTTATGTGTTTCTAAATAAAATTAAACACTATGATAAATGCTGTTTGCCATTAATGTAACTTTAGTCAGATGCCAGAACACAGACAACAAAAAAGCCACATTTAACAAATATTAAAGGGTAGAAATTGGTACCAAGGATTAAAAGCATATTGGGCAAGGTTTCTTTGGGAATGGCTACAGTAATGTACTATTGTTATAAATATTATGGTCTTTTAAAAAGCAAAATTATATTAGGGTAATAATATGCTTAAGATATATTTAGAGAATATGAAATATATAAAAATGGTTGTGAACACATATAAAACTAATGACAGTTTTTGATGTTCTTATTGTTATTAAAATAATGCCAACATTTTTTCTACAGTTAAACATTACTATAAAGGCACGTTATTCTGTACACCCACAAAAAAATGTCATTTTTGATCTGAAAACTGGAATGAAAAGATCTGTTTTCAATCTTGAATTTTATAAGTAAATACACCAGACACTGATTCATCCAGTTAAATTACAATAAAAATCAAACTTAAGTTCTATATGCTTGATCTATATTTATCTATTTTATTTTCCAACACAGCTTGATCATGAAATTCAGTATGATATTCTCTCTTAATGTGAAACTGCTGGCAAGGTATACAAATATCATCTCAGAGAGTATTTAAAATTGTAACAGTATTTTTTTGAAGTCTAACTATTTGCAATGGTTTTTAGCAATTAAATATTTTAAAAGTCATAAATTAGAAATATTATTAAGACATAAGAAAATGTTGTTACATTTTAAAGATACTGATAAATATCATAATCAAAACAGTAATGGTTTCTTAGGAGAAACAAGTTTATCTTTCTTTTCAAATATAGCCTCAACATACATTGTCACAGGTTGTGCCTACATGCTAGATATACGTGTCTATATATTCTCTATGATATGTGAAAAAATATACTATTGTTTAAATGTCAAATAAAAATCAAAGCCTTTTTGGCCTAGCAAACAAAAAATTCTGTTTATTTATTTTGATTTTTTTCCCACTCAATCGACAGGTGGCATGAATTGATCAAATTTACCAATTGATCTGGTTTGGGGCAGTGCCAGACACCATAGCTCTCACCAGCCAGAAGAAAGAAAGGCCCTGTTAGGTGTCATAAGGCATGCAAGCATTATAGTTAGTTCCCTTAACCAGTTATCCCTTTATTTGGAAAAGTCTTTGGATTTTGACTAGAAGATTCAGGAACAAAATGTATGGAGCATAAATTTAAGGTCTTGAGTAGTTTCTAGAATTTGCAGTCGCAGTAGAATATTGCTGCAGAGAGCCTCACTAGAAAAAAAAAATCTGAAACTTTTATGAAAATGAAGAGAAACTCATTTCTGAAATTATGATTTTTTTATTTTACAAAAATAGAAAACACGGAACACCTCAAACATGATTTTTTAAATGCATTGGAATAAGTCATGAAAACAATAACTTGAATGTATATTCTAAGGGATCTGCTACAATTTGAAATATTTGTCAATCAGGGTCCCACACATTTCTCTCTCTAATAGTGATAATGTATCCAAGTGACTTTTTGATAAGTATTTAACTCAAGATTATTTCTTTCATTCATTTATTTTGGGATAGTCATTCAGAATTAACCAGGTTCCTATATCACCAAAATCTATTACTAGGTTAAGTCATTTCTTAACTAAATATGAAACAGTTAAAAAAGAAGCATACAAAAAATTTGGCAATCAAAAGGAAGATTTTTTAACATTAAAAGGTGACCTGTAAGTTACTGGTTCCATAAAGCTGAAGTATTAAAAAAACAACTAGGGTTTAGATTTTATTTTTCCCCTCCTCTTTTTGAACTAAATGTAGAGAACACACACCTTATACTCAGTATAAGCCTGTTACACTTGAAAGATTTGTTCTGAATGTCCAGTGGGAACCTGGAAATCGTAATAATTTGTAGTATCGATTGAGTGAAGCTATGCAGCTGGGGCCTCCGGTGAATAGACAGGAATAGACATTTTATTGATTAACTTTTACAGTCATATTTTCAAGACTCCACTGTAACATAATTTTCACTTCCCAGCTTTGTGTTGCTGCATCATGAAACTTGGATTCTTCTCTCTTAACATTTACCCACTTGAGGAAAAAAGTATGAAAGTATGGATATGTCTTGCCAAGGTTGTGATCTACAGAGATGCAAAACTTTCTGGAAAATGATTTCTCTCAAGTGCTATTCTACCACAAACAGTAGAAAGGAACAAAACTCTTTGTAACAGTTTTTGGAAATATCATTATGACAACTATTTGGTAATTAAACTTCTTATCTTCCTCATTCTCTTTGTGCTTAGGAATCTTAATTTTCCTACCCTAACTTCATATATGTACCTATTAAGATGAATTATCTTGTGAGGGCTTTGTTTTTATTCACTTATAATTTACATCTTATTTAATGTGAGCAGCAGAAGAAAAATTATTGTAATAATAGGCTATAATTTAGTCTGAAATGAAAGCTGTTAAATACTAAATCATTTTGGCCAATAATTTCAAAGTCTGAAAATGTGAATATATACCTATTGGATATATTTGATATTTCTCTAGTCCTGTGAAAGTTTTTAAAATTATTTAAGCAAAACATGTATTTGCACAGGTGAAAATATTGCACATTTTCTGTATATAATCATATGTTTATTTACCTCGAGTTCCTTACTGCTTGCATTTTTGGCCACTGGAACAAATTGCAGATTTTATACTCTCATTTACATATGTAGAAAGTATTTCACTGTAATTTTATGTAAGAGTTGATGACAGATATTTAGACATTAGATTGGCTTTGGAAATGGGATTAAAAAAAGATGACATCAATTCCTTTTTTTTAACTCCCATCTGCATTTCTTTTATTTATGACTTTGAAAAATCTAATGTTAGGGTAAATTGATCCAAAGATAAAATTCAGGAGCTTCATGTGACTACACCCAGAGGCATGAAATATAATTAAATTAGACCAAAAATTTAGCACAAGTTTTAATAGTTATGCAATATAATTCATATTACTTAATGTTTATGTCTTACATAATTAATTTTAGGAATTTTATCTATATTCAAAATCATTAATAATTAATATGGAATTTTGGTTATAAAATTCATAGATTTGAGTTAAGAAGTATTCAAAGCATTTTAAGGTTTTAATTTACTTCTCTTTTAATCCAAAAAAATGACTAAAGCATCCCTTCTTAGTAGTGAGAATGTGAAACTGAAAATTTTTTCTTTAATATTCAACAAGCTTATAGCTTGTTTCCCATTGATTTTCAAAGATACAAATATTGAGAATTTCCTTTGATTTTTCTTCCAGGGAGCGTTAAAATTTTCTGTGAAAAGTCTTGTAAACACTTTTATGTGCAAAATATGTATACAGACAGTGCTTGTTGAAGTTCCACAGTTATCACAATTAATATAGCACATTAATGTATTTCAAGATTTTTCAGGTATTCACATATATATGTAACTGTATTTTTTCTTCTAATGGAATAGATCTTTTATTTATAATGCAAAGGTATTTGAATAAAATATCTAGGAATTAATTCTTTCCTGCTTCATATTAAAAGAATGAATAAAATAATGTATAAAGAATACAGGTTATTTTTATAATGTGTGTGGGTCTTGGAAGACACTTAACCTCTGTAATCAAGTACAGGTTTTAAAATTATTTACCAAAATGAGTGCAATTAAGACGGATCTAGTAATAAACATAAAATACAAAAAGTCTGAATTGAGATTGATTTCAGCATAATCCTGTAGAGGAATCCCCACTTATTGATCAATTTTAAAGTCCATGCATAGCACTTAGAAAGATAAAGTAAGCAAGGTCAGATAATCAAAGCATTTAAATAGTAAAAACAACAACTGCCACTGTAGACTGCTAAAATAAATCCATAATACAAATTGCTTTAGCAAAAAGTGGATGAGCAGCTGGTCTTCCTATTGAACTCTGATACTGTTCAGTGACCACACTGGGAAAAGGATTGGGAGAAATGCCTTAAAGATCAATATTGAGTGAGATGTAGCAGGGATTCATTTTGAACATGAAAGCATTACAGGTGTGAGAGTATAGACATCCTCAGATGTCATCAAGTGGAGATAGTTTAATACAGTTAAAAAATGCCATCTATGCCCGATATTGCCAAACCACACTCACAGAAAGTCTCTCTTAACAGTTTCAAGAAATTGAATGGGGTTTAAAACATCTCTCGACTTAAAAGTTTAGTAAGTTGGCTTTATATGAAAATAGTGGTACAACTACTTACCAAAGACAATTAATATCTCTCTATAAATATAGTCTACATAAACTAATACATATTTGGGATATCAAATAATTATGTGATAGTGGTCTCCAGTCCTGTACAGAGGTATATAAATTAATCATAGAATAGGGGATGGAAGAAATATTTTTGGAATTTTGTGGAAATGGAGTACTCTGTGAGTTCCTTTTTGAAACTTGTTGCAAATTGGGGAGTCTTATTTTTCATGAGTATTTGAATTCTATTGGCAAATTGTATTCTTGACTCTCGTGAACAACAGGAGTTTCCAGTATATAGATCTATGATCAGCAGAATTAGGTTTAACACACTTAACTACTTTTCTTATAAAATCTGAGTTTAACTTCTACTTAATGAGACATCTTCATGGCTATAATGAAGTTTCATGGGAAACTGAATATGCATTAGCATAAGTACATGTAATTTTATTGCGTTTTGAAATAAAGTGGTTCTTCAGTCAAAATGGACAAAAATGCAATTGAATTACTCCTTACCTTTTCTCAGGTTCCCATAGGTGTCATCCTTACGTCATTATCTGTTTTCATAGCTTCTAAATTCATCTCATGCTCATTACATGAATAGTATTGTGTCTTGATAGGGTAAGGACACCAATAGGATTTTCCACAGAGGTATTTCTGGTGGAATATAATCACAGTCTCCTAATAATCTGAATATAGTAATTAGAGCTTTATAATATTATTTATTGAGAGATTTTACTTCATTTGCAAAAAGATTTCAATATTGAACTTCTCAGTTAAATGATATAAAACATTGAATTAATTTATTTTCTTCTGGAATAGAGAAGAAAGAATTTAAGTGATGACTGGTTATATGTAAGACAGAATTTCCATATCAAAATGATTAACATATACACATTACTGTATATAAAATAGATAATCAACAAGGACCTACTGTATAACACAGGGAACTCTACTCAATATTCTGTCATAACCTATATGGGAAAGGAATCTGAAAAAGAAAGGACATATATATATGTGTCACTGAATCACTTTGTTGTACACCTGAAACTAATACAGCATTGTAAATCAACTATATTCCGATATAAAATAAAAATTAAATTTAAAAAAAATTTAAAAACTAAAAAATTCTACAATGAGTCAGAAGTATAAATAAATGCTATGATCATATGTGGAAAACAAACAAACAAAAAATGAAATATAAAAATCAGGCTGAGGCTTAAAAGTTGCATAACTTAGGCTTAGTGTTTTCCATTCCTTTCTTACCATAATGAATAGTTATTTACGACTATTGTAGTCTCCATGTTTGCTGTATGAATTGCTGATAGCAGCAATTTTAATGGTAAAATTGTGGAACAATATTCGTAGTTGTCAGAAAAAGGTCATTCTATTTGCATTCATTAGAAAACCGGAGGACTGCAGTGTGTGTTTCCTTTGGGATGTTGCAACTATTGATTTATATACAGCTGTAGGAAAAATTAATTAGGATTATATTTCACTTATTACTGCAGGCTGTGTAATAAGAAAGAAAACCATTTTTGGTTAGAAAGTTGAACAGAAAAACCTAACTGGAATCATTGTTTCTTAAATCACAACTACTTTATCATATAATTTTTCTTTTATAATCTGGTTAAAGGCTTAGTGCATTTATGGAAATTTAATTAGCACTTTGAAAAATGAGTGTTTTAGTATATATCCTATAATAATAATGATAATTCAAATTAAGCCAAAGAGACATTTTTCCCTTGTTAATTGAACCTTTGCTTTCTCTAAGCAAAATCCATGTGTATTTGTCTACTGTGAGTTTGCGGGTATTGGGAAGCTGTTGTCAAAAGAGTTAAATAAAAAACCAAACAGGGACCAAGATCAGGTGATTTCTCAAGGTGAAAAAACAGATTCCAGGAATGACAGTTTTCGAAGTATAACAACATGAGAGAGAAGTCCTCTTCAGTTTTACATTTGCAATCTAAAATATGCTTATAATTAGGTTCTGTGAATTTAATACTTCAAATAAACTAGAATATGTTGCATTGATAATATCCTGTTAGTGTGATAATATCAGATTGCCAATAGGTTGAAAAAATATATTTGTCTCCTTTCTATGAATACTATGCATACTCCAAGTGGAAAAATATTGAATTCAGCTCTCCACATCGTTTATATGTGACACATGTTTGAGATTAATCAAAGTGTAGTCACTTCTAATTAACAGCAGAGAATAATTTCGAAATGGGGCAGAACCAGATGACAAAAGATAGTTTGTGTGTGTTCAAGACATACTTTATGAATGGAAACACATGCTTATTATGACATGTCTAACTTGAAATTGTTATTAACTCAGCTATCATCTTTTAGACATGTCACATTTTAAGAGAAACCCACTGCCTGGCCTCTGGTGGACACTTAGGCATAGACTCAGCATTTAGGGGAAAGCCAAATCAAAGAGAGGTAATTTGATGCCCCTATAAAATCTAAAACTAAAGTACAGTATCAAAATCCATTCGTATTATTGGAAGTTCTAGGTTTTACTAAAGGGGCAGAGGTCTACGGCAAAACTGAGTACAAATACAGGCTTCTTCTCTACATTTTATAGATTAGATATTGTCTAAAATCAATGGCTAGGATTGAAAATATATTACCTCCCTCTCCAAAACTTTTAACATAATTTTTCTTAGCTATGACCATAAGGATCTATTCCTTAATGTACCTAGTAAAATGCAAACTGAGTAAACATTTTGTGCTTTGCTTCTGCCCTTTAAATATTTGGGGCCTCTTTAAGAAAAAGCAGTTTTTATCTTGAGTAATATGGAACTTTGCCTTTCCAGGGTGATAAGCAATATTTTCCACCATGGCACATTCTGTATCCTGTTGCAAAAATTATATGAGGTAATTATACTGAGATTCATTGCAAGTCCTTGGCTTTTGTAGTGAATCTAACATTTCCAGTTTGTTTTCAGGGTAATGCTGTGTTAGATTAATAATGAAGTAGCGAACCAAGAATTTCATAAAATCACGGAGGTCTAGGGAAAAAAATTTGAACTACTTTCTTAACTAAAACAAAATGACCAGAACTGTATTTCTTAGGAAAATTTATCGATCAAGCTATATGTTGGTCCACAATTTATTGAAAAGCTAATGTTTTAAAGGCATTGTTTCTTTAGGTTGTGAGGGACACAAAATATAGCTAAGGTAGGGTTCTTTACCATGAAGTGCTCATAAGCTAATTGGGGGAAAATTCATGAAAACAGACATTCACAAAACTAGGTAATGTGTGATTTGTCTATTAAATTGAAAGGAAAAAAATATCATAGTATTGAAATAATTACCTCAGAAGGGGTAATTAAAGAGGCACTAATTGGTAACTATCTTTTCAAAGTGTGTAAGTATTTGACGGGGTGCTTTACATGGGCAAAATGACTGAGAAGCAAAAACACAATGAGAAAGTATATTTTTGGTCTAGAAAATGGCAAATGATTTATTCTGTAGAGAACATTTGGATGTGCAGAAAGGCAGGTGGAAAGCACATTGTGGGTACTCCCCATGCCAGTTTTGGGAATTTACAATATGCTTAGAAGTAATGGGGAGTTTATGAAGAGTTGTGAATTGTCAAGGCATATGATCACACTAATGTCTGAGAAGCAATGGTCTGAATCTCTCACCCACTTCTCTTAACATTTCACCTGGCTAATTCCTACTCATCCTTAAACACTGGTGTGTTAGGCCACCTCCTGCCTGTGGCTGACTCCTCACTCGTTCCAGACTGAATTATGTTACATATTCCATACCTCCATGGCACCCAATGCCTATGCTACTATAGTGAGCATCTCACCTTATTTTACCTATTGTTGTAATAGTAAAGGCCCACTTACCCCATTGGATAGCTCTGCGTTCATTACTGTCATCCTGGACTACTGTAGGCACTGCTACCTTTTAAGTAATTTTGGTTAAATTAGTAGTGGATGGACTTAGCTATGTGCCTGGTGCGATGTATCTTCCATCACCTAATGAAACATGCCGAATAGCTGGCCTGACTTCTACATATATTGAAAATATCAAAGGAAAACTTGATTTTTATCAAAGTGTTGTACCAATCTTTAACCCCTGGGTTATGTATGGTCAGACAAACTATTCAAGTCTGAGAGAAACGGGTTTGGAAAATGGAAGCTTTATTGGCGTAGATGGGGGTTGAGGGAGACGCTAGTTTGCAAAAAAATTAATAAGTAAGTGTGTAGTAAGCAAGAGGAACCCACATTATTGCTTTAAATATTTGGTGATACTATGGTCTGTATATATGTGTTCCCCCGAATTCATATGTTGAAATACTATCCCCCGAAGTGATGGTATTAATAAATGGGGGATTTGGTTGATTATGTCATGGGGGTAGAGCCTGCATAAATAGAATTTGTGCCCTTATAAAAGAGGCCTGAGAAAGCCCCCTTGCCCCTTTTATCCTGTGAGGACACAGTAAAAAGTCAGTTGTGTATGAAGCAAGAAGCAGGCTTTCACTAGACATGAAATCTGCCAGTGCCTTCATCTTTGATTTCCTAGCTTCTAGAACTCTGAGAAATAAATTTCTGCCCTTTATAAACCACCAAGTGTTTCGTGTTTTGTTATAGTAGCCTGAACACACTAAGACAGGTGGGGAGAAAGAAAGGAAGAGAGAAAGTAAAGTAAATGATTAAAAGGAGTGAGGAAGGACTAAGTCCTCATGCAATATAGACTTGAATTTGACAATAGACAAAAGATAAGGAGAAAGTGGGCAAGGAGGATGTAAGATTGAAAGTGGGTCATTGATAAGGCAAGGAATCAGAAGATATAGCAGACGTTTATGAAGTGTAAAGATAGACACTTACAGGGGTGTCCTTTACATCTGAGAAAAGATACGGGTGGAGGATGGGTACAAATGTCAGGAAAATTCAAGAACATGTCAGGAAAATTAGAATAGTTTTTGAAATAAAATCATCTGACAGAATCAGTATAGCAGGGGTTTAGAGGACTGTGAACAGGACTGTCAGGAAGGAGTAAAATCATTGACCATTGAGTGGAAAATGTGAAGACAGCGTATACTAATGTGTGCATAAGGAAAATTAGACTCACAAGATACTGAGACTGTAAGGGGCAAGGATTACTGGTTTAAAGTGAATTTGAAAGTACCAAGTTAGTTCATTCACCAACTGCTTCCCTTAGGTCCTGCTTTGCACCTAACACTGATCCTAAGTATAAACAGTGAACAAAACAACTAAATTCCTGCCCTCAAAGAGGTTATATTCTAGTGGGGAGTCAATTAACAAAAAAGAAAAAAAAATGTTTGACAAAATTATACAGTATAAGTTGTATCTTTCATAGATTTTGTAATTTTCTCTTTTTTTGGTCTTTCTTTTTTTAAAAACTTTTATTGGAATATAGTTGTGTTATGTTAGTTTCAGGTGTACAGCAAAGTGATTCAGTTATACATATATATACACATTATATACATATATATACTTTTTTAGATTATTTTCCATTATAGGTTATTACACAGTATTGAGTACAGTTCCCTGTGCTATACAGTAAGTCCTTGTTGTATAATTTTCTTATATTAAAAAAAGATTTTGTTATTAGGGATGCAAAAGTACTTGAATGGCATAGCTTCCTCCAGTTCTGGGAATATTTTTTTCCCCAGGAATCCAGTCCTTTGGGTTTTATGATTTACCTTCCTTCTGAAGACTAGAAAAGGGAATATTTTAATGCTTATTTATAATAAAAGCCATGAAAACTTTATGACAATGACTAAGTATTACAGTACATACCCAAATCATATTTTCACATTTATTTAGAGACATCTTGTATTTTTTTTCTCTTCTTTTAATTTTGATGCAATTCTAAAATCTGTCTCAGGTTTTTCTTCTTTTGGCTCTTCTCTTTACTGTTGATCTCATGGCTTTACAGAGATGAATCCAAAGTGTTAGAGCTTCTGGGCTCTAGTATCAAGGATCCCCTCATTCCCATGCTTTTTCTGATCCTGGTAAAGTTAATTTAATTTTCATGTTAAAATTATTCTATTCTTTATCATTGTTGGCACTGAATCTCTCTACTTTCCTTGAGGCCTGAGCCATCTTCCTCATAGTCCGTTCATAAAACACTTAACCAAAGATAGATTCAAACTAGTGGTGACTGCTCTGTATCTGGATTATTCTTGATTTGAATTAAGGCAACAGATAAGCCAAGGCTAACTAGACATCTCAAGAGAGCTCAGAAGAATCCACTCAGAAACCAATTAATTTAATATTTTAAATAAAAATTGTCAACAAAACAATGATAAATATAGACCTTAGAAAGGGTTTGGCTTTTCCTATCAGAGTCATCGTGCCTAACCTACCCATCTAATCGAAGCCATACTTTAAGTTGCTAATATACCTATTGCTGACAGGAAGAAATGTGTTTTTGTTTGTTTGTTCTGTGTTTGCTTTTTTTCCCCTCTCTCTCGAGACTGATATATCCTTTTTTATGACTGTAGAAACTTTCTCAATTTCATTTGATAACTCTCTTAATTGAAAACTATCTGATTCCCTCCCAAGCCAAGTGGGAAGCCTCATAACCCTGTAACTCTCAAAATATATTTTTAAAAATTTTTATTGGAGTATAGTAACATTGCAATATTGTGTTAGTGTCTACTGTACAGCAAAGTGAATCAGCTATACATATACATATATCTCCTCTTTTTTAGATTTCATTCCCATTTAGGTCACCAAAAAGCATTGAGTAGAGTTCCCTGAGCTATACAGTAGGTTCTCATTAGTTATCTATTTTATACGTAGTATCAGTAGTGTATATATGTCAATCCCAATCTCCCAGTTCATCCCACCCCGCCATTCCCCCTTGGTATCCATATGTTTGTTCTCTATGCCTGTGTCTCCATTTCTGCTTTGTAAATAAGATCATCTATACCAATTTTTTTTCAGATTCCACATATATGCGTTAATATACAATATATTTTTTTCTCTTTCTGACTCACTTCACTCTGTATGACAGTCTCTAGGTCCATCCACGTCTCTACCAATGACCCAATTTTGTTCCTCTTTATGGCAGAGTAATATTCCACTGTATATATGTACCACATCTTCTTTATCCATTCCTCTGTTGATGGACATTTAAGTTGCTTCCATGTCTTGGCTACTGTAAATAGTACTGCAATGAACACTGGGGTGCATGTGTTTTTTGAGTTATGGTTTTCTCTGGGTATATGCCCAGTAGTGGGATTGCTGGATCATATGGTAGTTCTATTTTTAGTTTTTTAAAGAACCTCCATACTTTTCTCCATAATGGCTGTATCAAGTTACATTCCCACCAACAACATTTCAAATGTAAGTGAAAGTCAAATTTATATGTAACTGAAGAACCTCATTCAGAGCAACAGAAATGACTTTCTTCTACAAAATCGAGGATGGAATCTACAAGAATGAGTGAGCAAAATGTCCACTGTTACTGCCATGTAAACTTGAAAAGGTGAAATGTAATGAGGAGAAATTCTTGTGGTGTCCAACAGCAAATCTAAGTGTGGAAAGAAGAAATACAACAACTCTTGGATAATCAAGTACCCACAATTATTAGGTGAAGCTATATTTAATCTAAGCCTGAACTAAGGTAAAATTATTCAAAACGTCGAGAGAGAATTGAAAACAGCATGATAATTACAGAGAATACTTGACATTTATTTCATTGAGTATGTGCTAGGCTCTGTACTGATTGTTTGACTTTCATTGTTTCATTTAGTACTAACATCAACTGATTAAAATTAATATTAGTGCTATCAATTTCAGATAAGGAAACTGAGGACTGTAGACATTAAAGAATTTGCTGGTATATCCACACCTGTTATTTAACTTCCTGTGAAATTAAACCTTGCATTCACATTTTCGACCATTAAATAAGCTATATAAGTTTAAGAATACAAGTATGACTGACACTGCAGAAATACAAATGATCATAAGAGACTACTACAAGCAACTATATGCCAATAAAATGGACAACCTGGAAGAAATGGACAAATTCTTAGAAATGCACAACCTTCCGAGACTGAACCAGGAAGAATATATGAACAGACCAATCACAAGCACTGAAATTGAAACTATGATTAAAAACATTCCAACAAACAAAAGGCCAGGACCAGATGGCTTCACATGCGAATTCTATCAACCATTTAGAGAAGAGCTAACACCTATCCTTCTCAAACTCTTCCAAAATATAACAGAGGGAGGAATACTCCCCAACTCATTCTATGAGGCAACCATCACCCTGATACCAAAACCAGACAAAGATGTCACAAAAAAGGAAAACTACAGACCAATACCACTGATAAACATAGATGCAAAAATCCTCAACATAATAGTAGCAAAGAGAATCCAAGAGCACATTAAAAGGATCATACACCATGATCAAGTGGGGTTTATCACAGGAATGCAAGGATTCTTCTACATATGCAAATCAATCAATGTGATACAACATATTAACAAATTGAAGGAGAAAAACGATATGATCATCTCAATAGATGCAGAGAAAGCTTTTGACAAAATTCAACACCCGTTTATGAAAAAAACCCTCCAGAAAGTAGGCATAGAGGGAACTTTTCTCAACATAATGAAGACCATATATGACAAACCCACAGCCAACATCGTCCTCAATGGTGAAAACCTGAAACCATTTCCACTAAGATCAGGAACAAGACAAGGTTGCCTACTCTCACCACAATTATTCAACATAGTTTTGGAAGTGTTAGCCACAGCAATCAGAGAATAAAAAGAAATAAAAGGAATCCAAATCGGAAAAGAAGAAGTAAAGCTGTCACTGTTTGCAGATGACATGATACTATACAAAGAGAATCCTAAAGATGCTACCAGAAAACTACTAGAGCTAATCAATGAATTTGGTAAAGTAGCAGGATACAAAATGAATGCACAGAAATCTCTTGCATTCCTATACACTAATGATGAAAAATCTGAAAGTGAAATTAAGAAAACACTCCCATTTACCATTGCAACAAAAAAGAATAAAATACCTAGGAATAAACCTACCTAAGGAGACAAAAGACCTGTATGCAGAAAATTGTAAGACACTGATGAAAGAAATTAAAGATAATACAAATAAATGTAGAGATATACCATGTTCTTGGATTGGAAGAATCAACATTGTGAAGATGACCTTACTACCCAAAGCAATCTACAGATTCAATGCAATCCCTATCAAACTACCAATGGCATTTTTCACAGAACTAGAACAAAAAATTTCACAATTTGTATGGAAACACAAAAGTTCCCGAATAGCCAAAGCAATCTTGAAAAAGAAAAACGGAGCTGGAGGAATCAGGCTCCCGGACTTCACACGATACTACAAAGCTACAATAATCAAGACACTGTGGTACTGGCACAAAAACAGAAATATAGATCAATGGAACAGGATAGAAAGCCCAGAGATAAACCCATGCACATATGGTCACCTTATCTTTGATAAAGTAGGCAAGAGTACACAATGCAGAAAAGACAGCCTCTTCAATAAGTGGTGCTGGGGAAACTGGACAACTACATGTAAAAAATGAAATTAGAACACTCCCTAACACCATACACAAAAATAAACTCAAAATGAATCAAAGACCTAAATGTAAGGCCAGACACTATCAAACTCTTAGAGGAAAACATAAGCAGAACACTCTATGACATAAATCACAGCAAGATCCTTTTTGACCCAGCTCCTAGAGAAATGGAAATAAAAACAAAAATAAACAAATGGGACCTAATGAAACTTAAAAGCTTTTCCACAGCAAAGGAAATCATAAACAAGACGAAAAGACAACCCTCAGAATGGGAGAAAGTATTTGCAAATGAATCACCTGGCAAAGGATTAATCTCCAAAATTTATAAGCAGCTCAGGCAGCTCAATGTCAAAGAAAGAAACAATCCAATCCAAAAATGGGCAGAAGGCCTAAATAGACATTTCTCCAAAGGAGATATACAGATTGACAAAAACACATGAAAGAATGCTCAATCATTAATCATTAGAGAAATTCAAATCAAAACTATAATGCGATATCATCTCACACCGATCAGAATGGCTATCATCAAAAAATGTACAAACAATAAATGCTGGAGAGGCTGTGGAGAAAAGGGAACCCTCATACACACTTGGTGGGAATGTAAATTGATACAGCCACTATGGATAACAGTATGGGGGTTCCTTAAAAAACTAAAAATAGAACTACCATATGACCCCAGTAATCCCACTACTGGGCATATACCCTGAGAAAACCATAATTCAAAAAGAGTCATGTGCCACAATGTTCAGTGCAGCTCTATTTACAATAGCCAGGCCATGGAAGCAACCTAAGTGTCCATCGACAGATGAATGGATAAAGAAGATGTGGCACATATATACAGTGGAATATTACTCAGCCATAAAAATAAACGAAATTGAGTTATTTGTAGTGAGGTGGATGGACCTAGAGTATGTCATACAGAGTGAAGTAAGTCAGAAAGAGAAAAACAAATACTGTATGCTAACACATATATATGGAATCTAAGAAAAAAAAGGTCTTGAAGAACCTAGGGGTAAGACAGGAATAAAGATGCAGACCTACTAGAGAATGGACTTGAGGATATGGGGAGGGGGAAGGGTAAGCTGTGACAAAGTGAGAGAGTGGCATGGACATATATACACTACCAAATGTTAAACAGAGAGCTAGTGGGAAGCAGCCGCATAGCACAGGGAGATCAGCTCCGTGCTTTGTGACCACCTAGAGGGGTGGGATAAGGAGGGTGGGGGGGAGGGAGATGCAAGAGGGAAGAGATATGGGAACATATGTATATGTATAACTGATTCACTTTGTTATAAAGCAGAAACTAACACACCATTGTAAAGCAATTATACTCCAATAAAGATGTTAAAAAAAAAAAAGGATGCGGCACATATATACAATGGAATATTACTCAGCCATAAAAAGGAACGAAACTGAATCATTTGTAGTGAGGTGGCTGGACCTAGAGTCTGTCATACAGAGTGAAGTAAGTCAGAAAGAGAAAAACAAATACTGTATGCTAACACATATATGTGGAATCTAAAAAAAAAAAAAAAAAAAAAGTGGTCCTGAAGAACCTAGGGGCAAGACGGGAATAAAGATGCAGACCTACTAGAAAATGGTCTTGAGGACATGGGCAGGGGGAAGGGTAAGGTGGGACAAAGTGAGAGAGTGATAGTATATATATGGATATATATACACTACCAAATGTAAAATAGATAGCTAGTGGGAAGCAGTCGCATAGCACAGGGAAATTAGCTCCACACTTTGTGACCAGCTAGATTGGTGGGAGGGAGGGAGACGCAAGAGGGAAGAGATATGGGGATATATGTATATGTATAACTGATTTACTTCGTTATAAAGCAGAAACTAACACACCATTGTAAAGCAATTATACTCCAATAAAAAAGTTAAAAAAAGAAAAAGAATACAAATATGCAATGAAGAAAAATGTAGTTGATAGTTGGAGAAGATGTAGAGTATCTATTTACATAGCAGTTTCTGGAGTCAGAGACTTCATTTTGGCCTCCGTGGATTATACCAATAAGCAGACAATATTGCTACAATTATAAATGTGGTGAGAAATAAACAGTGAAAAAACTATAAAAATAAACTTTAAACATAAATAGAAAATTCTCTTATGTATATTAAAATATTCTAGAAATATAATATTCTAGACAAAAGCCTTAACAACAGATTAACCAATCCTGGCCAATGACTCAGAATATGATACATTTTGAGATGCTTTGAAACATAGTGATGGAGTAGTTCAACTTGCTTGAGATATTTCAAACAATAACTATTATTACATGCACACATCACATACAACCACAATAATGTAATTTTAGTCATGATATTAATGCTATTGTAGAAACTCAGGAATATGAATTTTACCTTGACAGTGCAAATGGAGTTCTATATATACTTAGTAGACACTTAACAGAGCTAAGACTCTATGATACTTCGAGAAAAATTCTGAGTATTCACCCTCCAAAGGATCTCTAATTTTCTTAAGGGGTGAAATTATGTTCAAAAATATATTTTCAAAATGTAAAATATATATTAATGCATTTGTTTGCTAAGTCCAAAAAGAATTTGGGAAGACTTGAAATTAAAACACTCTTTTTTTTTTTTTTTCAATGGAAATAAATGACAACACAACAAAAAGAACAAGGCAACGGTACAATGATTATAGGAGGTGTCTAGCTGTGAAAATCAGTGCATTTGTGCATCTGACATAAACAAAGTAATACTTGGCCTAAAATCTAGAGTATCTGATGCTGGAATTTTACTTGAGAGAAGATATTCAGAGCAAACCTGCAATACTGAGATGGGAAGGACTCTAAGAAAAAAAGGGAGACTCACCCTGTCCCACCATGCTGGCCATAGCTGCCACTTTTGAGGTTGCAGTGGGAATGCAACTTGTTTGGGGAAAGTTTAGTAATTCCACTGGCAAAAAGAGACTAGAGACAAATTTTTAAAGTCCAGAATAATGGTGTCAAATCATCAACCTTCATTATTTTAGAGAAAACAAGTAGGCAGGGCTTTATTTTCTTGAAGTCCAGATAGAGCTCTGCTACCTTTATGACCTGACAAGGCTGGGTTTGCTTGCTTGTGTAAAAACCTTTTCAGGAAAATTCAAGTTATGCACTTGAATAAATATACACTGCTTTGCTTAGATTTATTTTCCTCCTAACAAATTAGTCAGGCTTTCTGGTCTAATGTTTTACTATAGCAACATTTTTTTTTTTTTTTTTTTTTTTTTTTGAGAAACAAAGAGGAATTTGTGAAATGCCCCTGTTGGAATGAATGGATTAGTCACTATTTAGGACCCCTCCCCTGCTCTCTGACCTTCAGGGTGCTTCGTGTTGAATGATCACGTAAGCTAGCTTCTATGACAAAGAGAAGACACTTTGGGAGAGCACTATTTTCTATGGACCAGCTTTTATTTTTTTCCCTGATGAATCTGTGAGTCTAAATCTACTTTTTTTTTTTTTTTTTTTTTTTTTTTTTATAGCTACTTTATTTATTTATTTATTTATTTTTGGCTGTGTTGGGTCTTCGGTTCGTGCGAGGGCTTTCTCTAGTTGCGGCAAGTGGGGGCCACACTTCATCGCGGTGCGGGGACCGCTCTTCATCGCGGTACGCGGGCCTTTCACTATCGCGGCCCCTCCCGTTGCGGGGCACAGGCTCCAGACGCGCAGGCTCAGTAGCTGTGGCTCACGGGCCCAGCTGCTCCGTGGCATGTGGGATCTTCCCAGACCAGGGCTCGAACCCGTGTCCCCTGCATTAGCAGACAGATTCTCAACCACTGCGCCACCAGGGAAGGCCTAAATCTACTTTTTAAAAAAAAAAAATTTATTGGCGTATACCATTTAGAATGCTGTGTTAGTTTCAGGTGTACAGCAAAGTGAATCACTTATACATATACACATAGTCACTTTTTTTAGATTCCTTTCCGATATGGATCATTACAGAGTATTGAGTGGAGTTCCCTTTACCTCTGCTTTTAAATTCAATTGTGTACCTAGACAAGCAAAGGTGCCACAGTGCCATGCCCATAGTTAAAGAGAACTTACACTAGCATTTAAGAAATATACAGTCACAAAAAGAAGAAAGAACAGGGTTAAAAAAATGAAAGATGCCAACTTGAATTTGTAGTGCATTTTAGCCTTATCTAAACACTGGAATTTTAATTTATATTATCTTAGTAGACAATTAATACATATATCAAGTATTCAGATTTGTAGGACATTCCATCTGCTTTTTTAATTATGAAGAAATAAAAATAGAGAAAGTCTGTGAACTATCCCCAGTCTAGTGGTGGATCTGAGACTAGAACACTGATTTTCTGACAAACCTCAATTATCTTCTAATTAGGAGTTCCATTAAATGAAATCCGAGCTTTATAACAATGCCTTTACCAAAGGACTGTATTGTCTGTATTTCCACTTCATGTGGCTTAGTTTGAGTCTGAGAGTTGAGGTTCAGTAGATAAGCAGTAAAAATGTGAAGTGCAAAACAATTCTTACCCTTCGGTGAATATTTCAAATATGATATTCTGTGCTTGAGGTTAAAGTAAATTTTTGCTCATGCAAGACATAAGTTCCACTAGGTAAAATGTAGTGTATTATTCTCCTTTTTATAATTAATAAGTGGCCTTGAGGTATCAAAATCACTGAGTAGTATGATAAAGCACTTGTTAATGGAGATACATTTATCCAAAGAAATATTTGTTTTTTCTTAAATGAAACCTCTTCAGCTAAACTGTATCACATACTCCTTCTCCACTCCCACCCCCCCAACCTACCCCACCCCACCAGCTTTAAAATAATAGATCATATAAATTACACAGTAATGCTCAAAGCTGAGCTTGACTGGGCTCAAGAGAAATGTTGCTTTACACTAGAGAAGCTTTTAGATGTCTAGGCTCAAATGTTCTTAGGTAGATTTGGCTGCTGCAGATAAAGGAACAGAGCCCTTGACTGCTCATAGAGAAAGTAGACAAAAGATGAACACATACGGTCTTTTCAGTAGTAATACAGAGGTGATTCTTCAAGGATTTATACTGGATATAATTGTAAACAACATGTATGGTTAACTCCACACAAAATTCAGTTTGGTTTATAAAAAATATTTCAAATTAATATATTGAATGAATTACTTGTTTTTCTTTAAAAACAATAGAGTGAGACCTCCAATAATAGAGCAGCATCTCATAATGGACAATGGAGTCAGATACACCTGAGCTTCAATCCTTTTAAGATATCACCACTTTGAACCAATTACTTTACTTCTAAGACTCAGTATTTGCATCTGTAATTTGGAGATAATATCTTCTTCATAGGGAGGTTATGAGAAAACAGACAATTTTGTAGAGGGCATGCACTCTGCCTGACACAGTCGTGATTCTCAATTATTGGTAGACATTATCAAACTAGAAATAAAGGTTCTTATTCATCAGGTACAAGATGTCACAAGTTTTCTAATAACAAAACTCCACCATTAACCTCTGCCTTGGGCCATGAGGGATACAAGATTAAACAGATTAATGTATTTGGAGTATATTACCCTTATTTATGTGTTAATAATGGATATAAAGTAGTCTCTGGCAACCCCCAAGTGAAGATTTTTTTGGATGATTTTTCAACCGCACATGGGTTATTGACTGGTATCAGCTCTCAAGAAAACAAAGGCTTTTCCCCAAAGCCTGGCAGCAGCATCATATTTGCAATACTATTAATCTCTTTAGAGAAAAGAAAAATCTGGTTCTCGTAGAATTGTCTAGAAGTATTCCCTTTAAACTTGCAATCTTTTCAAATTTAGTATTTTACTAACTATGCTAGATATAGTTTTAACATAACCCTTTTAAGAAGAAAGAGATTGATTAATTTGCTGCTGACAAGAGTTCACATTCTTTTTGTTTTTCTCAGAGGATGTATCTGCTTCCTATTCTGAACATGGTTCTTCTTTTACAATCTAATTGCGCTACCCTACACTGCTCTATTATTTTCTGAGTCTGAGCCTACATCTTAAGCCAATCATAGAAGATTCCAGGAAGAGAAGACTCGGACATTGAAGGCTGCACAGATACATAGTACTCTATGTGTGTGTGTGTGTGTGTGTGTGTGTGTGTTTGTAATAAGTATAGCTGCTTCATATTTTGTAAGCATGCAGTTCTGTGCTTTAGGCTTGTCCTCACAATTTCTTGAGATAGGTCAGAATTATTGTCTCCATATGATGTGCGATATTTGTCATCTAATAATAAGTGGCTGAATGATTTAAGCACTTTCTTTGGCTTCAAACTTAACTTTGCTCCTTTCATTGGGTATTGGATATATAGTTAGAATATTTTCCAGATGTATAGACAGATATTTTGAAGAATTCAGGCTTCAAATTCAGGCTCTATTAAGTTTAACTACTAAAATATCACTGTGAGTAGCAATTAAATGTGTCCATGAAACACTATAATTAATGAGATGCAAGTTGAAGCAAATATTACATATGTAGAAGCTAAATACAAAGTAACATCCCCTTTTCTTCAGGTTAACTTCATGGATTAAAGTTTTGTTGCAATGTCATCTCATTCCCTAGAAAATCATCATAGTGGTACCAAATTTAATAATATTCCATCATATTTTGGAGTTAGAAAGTTTTGAGAGATTGAACTTTCTGAAGCATCTGTGTATTTGAGCTTGTTATACAGGGCTGAAGTCTTGATCTTCTGTTTTTTCTCTCTAGACATCAAACCTTTAATTAGGAACTTACCTGATTACTTCCTCTGCTTAGCATAGAAAAACCTTACTGCAAAGTTTAGTATGAGAGACAAATCATACCTCACAACAGAACCATCAACCTAAATATTACAGAAGGCAAAATTGTTCAAACTCATGTTAAGTTCTCTTCTGAATATTGATCTAATCTATTATACTTCTAGAATCATTGGTAATATACTAAACATGCAAACACTGAACATTTATTCAAATAAGAACCTAACATTTCCTACAAGAATGTTATTGGAAACTTTCATACATCAGAAATATAATCTCAATGTCATCATTTTACAAGTGAATAGAAGTGTTCAGAGAGGTGGTTTTAACTTTGTTGAGGTCACATAGCTGATAAGCTGAAGGTTAGAATTTCAAATCTAGGACTTCTAACTTCAAGGACAAATTTATCCAGTTATACTATATTTGACTCTTAAAATACTATAAGATTTAATAGAATTTTGTAAAAATTGTGTTTTATTCATTAGTCTTGGTCTTCCCTCTGCCCTGTGGTTAAAACCGATGATCCATTTATTTAGTAAGCTCCTCCAAGGGCAGGGATCAGGTCTTCTCTCCCTCTGTATATTCTCAGCAGCTAGTACAGTGTTCTTCTGCATGAGTAGGCATCCAATAAGTGTTGATTCAGACAGAGATCATTCTTTAAACCAAATATATGCCAAACTCAGATTGTTGTCCCCACAGAACGTGTCTAATTTTCCCAGAAATAGAAATTCTCATTCAATCTATTACAAGGTTTTCTGTTTCTGTTTTATTTTAATGTGTTAGGTTTCTTTTTTTCTTTTTAACTATCACACCAGGAAATTCTTTGACAGAATATATTGGACTTCCCCTAAGAAAAACTGACACTAGCCATGAAAATTTTCCTATGATCACATTACAATATTGTTCTTTCTTTACATTTTGAGATTAAATTAAGAAAGTATTAATAAAGCTACAGTAAAGCTTATAGCAGCATGATGAATATTCAAGAATGTTTATTCTTTGCACTATACTATTCTATATAATGTGGTATCCTTTGTACTGACGTCTACAAAATTAGAAAGTTAAAACTCACAATAACTTTTACAGAGAAAAATCGAAGCACTACAATTGACAAGGTAATCTTTACTTTTACAAAATATACTCATGATATAAATCCTCTACAATATTACTTTAGATTAATAGTAATAAATCCCTAAGAAGCTGTTAACACAGGTTAGTCTAACATTTACTTGAAAATATCATAGCTTCTGATAATTAGAAAAGAATTCAGTTCATGCATGAACTGCTAGGTGCAAATGAATTCCATTTTGTTTGAGCAACAGTGGAAAATCTTACTGGTGGTGTGTGGAGATTGTATTTTTTCTATAATTCAGAGGAATGATATATATTCTTAAAAGTAGCTCATTCACAATATTTTCTTCTCATAGGTGTTACCCATATACTGTTGTATCTGTTTATCTGAAAATATATATGTACACACACATATATATGCATATGCAGAGTTGATGACATCCATCAAAGAAACCATAACACCTTATTCAAATAAAGACCAGAAATATATACACCGGCAACAGGTAGGCTCTTTAAAATAGTATCTCCATGATTATGTAGTGTCTTTTGTTTATATTATGTTTCCTTATATGAACTGTGCACGTTATTTTTAAGAAACCAGGCAGAGTAGTTACCATTCACTTAGAACCACAAATATTTCTGAATCTGTTACTTTCCTCATAGGTCGCTTTTCATTTGTACTATGATTTTGTTCCATAATTTTCAAATATATATATTCATATTTATGTGATATATCCAAATAAAATTATTGTGTACATTTAATAGTCATTTATTCGTTCATTCATTTTGCTTACCCAACAAATATGTATTGTCACTTGTAATGTGCCAGGTACCTCTTAAGACCCTAGAGAGTTATGACAGGAAACCAAACAGACAAAACAATTCCTTTCCTGATGGAACTTAGATCAAACTGAAGAGACAGCACAAAATAAAATGATCAATTTCCACTTGTGATGAGTTTTGCAAGGGAAAAATACATTTGCAATAAGAGTATATATAAATATAGTTTAAACCTGAAGCATAGAGTCTCTTTAAATTAAAACAAAAATTCAATAATGGTTTGGTTTGCAAGCCGAGAAATGTTGTGTAACTTTCGGTGGTATTTTGTGCACTGCTAGAGCACACATTTCGTTTTTGTGTGGGGATTGTTTGGGGTTTACTGTCTCACATCCCTGACAAATTTTTAGATATTAAAAAAACAACCACATAATATCACAGCTTAGAAATTATAAATATGACTTTTCAATCCTTCCTTTTTTTTCTGTAGAAAAAGAAATGTGAGCCTTTTGATTCATACCTATTTTCTTATAGGCTGATCAAATTCATACAAAAAAAATAAAAATAATCATGTAGATATTTAAATTTATCAATTCTACCATAACTCAAATTAGAAAAACTTCAGAGTTCTGAATTTTAAATTATTGTCAAAGTCATTAATTAAATGTAAACATACTCTGTGGAAGTTCCACTGGAGAATATTTCTGTGCTCCCATATTTTATACACGTGGAATTTAATGGGAGATTTGTGGTGTATTTATGATCAGTATGTAAACAAGAACAAGCAAATTGTGAAAAATAATGCTGCTTATTGAATGTTAAAACGTGTTAATAACTTTTAAATTTCACAATAATTATCATTGACCAACTGCAACACACCAGGCCTTACGATGAGACTTCACATAATAGGGTTAACAGATATTTGCCATTATTTTCTCTTGTAATATTTGTCTATAAATCATACATCACAAGATAATTCTATATGAATTTAACTGTGCTTTTTAAATATCCATCTCCTGCTCTGACAGTAAATTCTGTGAATGCAAAATGCAGATCCACTCAATGCACAGTACTTGGAAGATAGTATACGTTCAATTGCTATCTTGTGAATAAATAAATGAGTGAATAGATGAATAAAATGAAATGTGGGCTAACAGAGTAATAGTGGCTATTTCCCTTTTATCAATGAATTTCAAAATCAGGTGCCATTTATTGCATAATTCTTGTATGCCAGGTTTTGAACTTAGCTTGGAGTGATTGTGTACATGTTATTGGATGTGCACAAATTTAAAATTTTGATCTCTTCATGGTGGTTTATAAGTCATTATGAAATGTCCCTTTTTATCTCCATGTTGCCTTCCTTTAAGTTTTCTTTTTCTGAAATTACTCTAAATGTTCTGCTACCAGTGTTTGCTATTTTTTTCCATCTCATCACTCACTCAATCTCTATCTTTATAATTAACATGTCTTTTATAAGCATTAAATCCTTGGGTTTTTATTTATCTATTATGACAATGTTTGTCTTTTATTTGGAGTATTCAATCCATTTACCAAAAATCATTAATGTATTTGCATTTATATCAGTCATCCTACTATTTGTTTTCCGTTTTTCACATCTATTTTACCCACTTTCTTATCTGGTTCCTTGCTTTCCTTTGTATAACACAAGGTATTATAACATTTTTGCTTTTCCTCTACTAACATGTTAATTACATTCTTTTTATTATTATTTTAATGTTTATCCCAAATATTAAACCATGCATTTGTAACTCATTAACATTTTGAAATATTATTATTTTTACTACTCTGCCAGTAATGCTAGAACCTCAGAATACTTTAACTCTGCTTACTTCCTTTCTATGTTTTGCATTACTGAGATCAGGGTTTTGGGATTTTTTTTGTTTGTTTTGTTTTGGTTTGGTTTTTTGTTTTCTCATATGTTTTAAACTCCAGGAGATAGTATGATTATTGTTTTGTACAGTCAATATTTATTATGTCTCACACTGCACTGTTTCCCTCGGGGATCATTGTTCTTTGGCCTAAGGGAGTTCTTTTAATATTTCTTGTAAAGAAGAGCTACTAGTGATTTCTCTTAGCTGTGATTTGTCTGAACGTGTCTTTATTTTGCCCTAATTTTTAAACTATTTTCTCCAACTGTATAATGTTATGTTGGTGGTTGTTGGATTCAGTATTTTAAATATATCATTTTTTCCCCAACTTCCATTGTTTTGGGTGAGAGGTCAACTCTCAGTCTTATTATTTCTCATTTTTCTTTGGCTTTATCTCTTTCTTGTCTTTATGCTTCAGTAATTTGACTATGGTAGGCATGATGTTTTTGTATTTATCCTGCTTATCATCTATGGGTATATATCTTTCCTCGTTTTGAAAAATCTTTGATCAACTTTTCAAATGGTTGATTTTGTCTCATTCTGTCTTTCTGAGACATCATCAATATTCAAGCTAGAATAATTGACTGAGTCATTTATAGGTATTATGCTCTCACCTCTTTCATTTTTTTCTCTCTGTTTTCAGTTTACAAATTTTTTATTGACCCATCTTCAAATCTAACAATCCTGACTTCTATTTTACATTAGTTGCTAAACCCATATATAACCACTATCTATATGATTTTTCAACAGGTAACATACTTCTCTAAATCTTATTCCTCATTTATGGACTAAAGTGACATAACTAGATAATTTCTAAACATTTTATCTCTGAGATATTATTGAGCTCTAAGTCATTAAGGTAAGGTTTTTCATATGTTAATTGCATATACTCACACTCCCTTGTTATTGTTTATTCACTACAAAATTGTTAAAACCATATATTGAGGCTTCAATTTCATTCATTTGGTTTTCAGTCCTAGAATCAAGTTCATTAATCTGATTTTCAGTCCTAGAATTCCCTTTGATTATTTTTATAGATTCTGCATATTTGGTGAAATTATCCATTAAAAAACTTTTTTTTTTGTCTCATTACCTCTATTTTTGAATATACGAATCATTATTTTAAAATCCTTTTGGATAACACCAATATTTTCATCTCTTGTTATTTCTCTTGGTCTTTGGTCATTTGGTCTAATTTCCTGTCAATGATAAGAACTTGTAAATGACTTGTAATTTTCACTGAATGGCATATATTTTATTTACAAAAAAAAAAAAAAATTGTATAACTCCAAATAATGTTAACTTCCTCCACAGAAGAGCTACCCTTTCCTCTAGTGGCAGATAGATGTGGGCGCTATAAGCTGAATCAAATCAGGGATTATGCTGATTCAAAGCTGGACCACAGTTTTGGTATGACTCCGTTTACCTTTGGTTTGCCCATTTTTGAGGCATAGATCTCCAGAGATTTCAGATGAGAGCCTATTGTTTTCACTATAGTCCCTCTACCAGTGTAACTTGAACTTTAATGATCGTTTCTCAGCATTTTGAGAATGTCTGATAACCTGCTTTGCTTTTCAGAGGCTTTGGCTTAGATGTTTAATCTTCCATTTTTAATCTTCCATTCCACGCAGTTTCAGAATTTGGGCAACTGTTTTGATGGAGAATCAAGCTATTAACTTGGAATTCTTCAAGTATTGCAGGTTTTGTTTTGTTTTGTTTTGTTTTGTTCCATTCTGAAACAGAAAAAAGCTTTTGCTATTTTCTCTATCTCCACCAGCAGAAGCCCTCAACTTGGATTCTTGCTTCCTTGCCTACAGGGAAAGTCACTGATGTTTGAACCACTAGTCAACAAACCTTTCCACAATTCAGTCCAAAAAAGGAAGGATAAAGATGATATTAATTTGTGAGTTTATGAGTTGATTCCCATGTCTTTGCAATTTCAAAATTTGGAATAGTAAATACCAACATGTTTCAGAATATTGTAAATCAGATCAGTGTCTCCTCAAAACACTCATTAATAAAAGATGAAACATTGATGGAAAGATGTAGCTCTTGTTAAATTGTGTAATATAATTGTATAAATATCAGAAACTTTATTAATTAAAGTTATTTCTTGGATTTTATTGTCATTGAAGAGATGAGATGGTGAGACAAACTTTCAAATATTCATGAAAACTTAAGTGCAAAAAATTGAAATTGTTTTGAATAAGGCATGTTATCAGGCTTACGATGGCATATCTTAGATGATTTGCAACAACATTGGTTTATCACTGTTGATATTTAGGAAGGAAGTACCAAAAACTTTATGGAGAAATTATCATTTACACACTTTTATTTATTAAAAATGTTAATAAATGTTTTTATTATAAAAATAAAATTTTAATTTATTTTAATGTAGAATTAAAAACAATCTCTAAGTATCAACAGAATAATTTCTTTGTAGTGTCTTTTCTATAAACCTTTAAAATTACTGAAAAATTTTTAAAATACCTGTAAGGTACATTATGGGCATAATTTAGAAAGTCATACATTCTTTGCTGTGATTGAAGAGTGTCTGAAGACGATGGAAACACAAAGTTATGGCAATACCTTTCTCTAACACAGGTGGATATTAAATTAGAGAATTATTTTACATTGTTTTCTATTTATTTCCTTTTGTTTATAATTCCTATATAAGTGTAAAGTATACCAGAAATGCTCTTAAAGTACTTTGAGGTAAAACTAGTGACTTTTTCTTAACTTAAAAATATAGGTGCAATGATTAGTATACAAAGATTATTTGGGAGAAAGCTTGAGTATTATACTAAATATCTCATGCTTTTGAATGGAAAAAATGAATGTCAATTAAATCAAGAAATATTCTGAGAAAAAAAAAGATTGTTCCTTCTTTTGTTAGTGTAGATTTTTGACCACATTAGAAGAATAAAATATGATATATATTATCAACCATCACAAAATAAATAGTTCAGCAAATTCCTTTTCTAGAACATAGCTATCACTCACTACTTGTCCTTATGTTAGGATGGAACTCTGCTTAAATATGTCACACAGGGACCCAGGCTTAAAAATTAACCACTATCTGTATGATTTTTCAACAGGTTACGTACTTCTCTAAATCTTATGCCTCACTTATGGAATAAAATGACATAACTAGGTAATTTCTAAACATTTTATCTCTGAGATATTATGGAGCTCTATGTCACTAAGGTAAGTTTTTCATATGTTAATTGCATATACTCACACTCCCTTGTTATTGTTTATCCACTAGAAAATTTGACTCAGTGTTATGAATCCAAACACCAAATCTCATTTGGCAATGACAAAGTGTGTTTGCATGCATACGAGTGCGTGTGTATGCCAAAGCACAAAATCATATAAATGTACATGCTGAAAGACCAAGTGAGATAGAAGTGAATTTCATTCTTTGAAAACTTCCAATACATAATCCATATTTCCTCACTTTCACTTCAACTTTGAACAGCAACATCTAGGAAGGTTAAATAGATCTAAGTTATTAATTATTAATCTCTAACTCTGCTTTACCCTCATCGTAGTGACAACAATAATAAAGTTCATTCCATCCCTACGAGGGCTTATTCATCCCTTCATTAAAATAAGACTTATGGCTGGGCATAGTGAGAGTCACTGGGGTGCTCTCCATACAACTGGAGGCATTTGAGTGCCCTAGAAATAACCAGGAAGAGTGTGAATCTCGTTTTGGGAGACAACAGGGAAGATTTCTCAGAGAAGATTATATAAGGTAGAGACAGTTCCTAGACTTCCAATAAAGACAGTTTTTGTGAAAATACACTCATAAAAAGAAGCTCTTCTCCTTCTCAAAGTACCCATACTTTCATCTATCATATCCCTTCCTTTCTTATGGGAAGATGGATCTATTCTGTTCTAAACCCAGCTGGTCCCTAGTTGCAGCTTTTACTTCCCCCAAGGCCTCGTACCATTAATTATCAATTCCTTGTTAAATAGTTAATTCATCTTCCACTAACTTTTTATCCTTCCAACTACAACTATTTTCAATGATGTCCATGCACTAAAACAAACAGAAACAAAAACAAACAAACAACCTGTCTTCCAACCTCCCCTTTACTTTAGCCACTACCTCTTTTGTACTCATAGGAAAATTTCTTGAAGATGTAATCTACTCCCACTAGCTTGCTTAAGCTTCTACTGAAAGACCCTCTCTAAGATCATTAGAGATCCCTTAGTGCTAAATCCAACAGCTCCTTCTTTATCTAGAACCTGCTTGAATACTTAATATCTTTACAACGTTTGACTTTGAGGACCACCCCTTTTTGAAAAAGAACTTTTCCTTTAGCTTTATTTATGATATTCTCTTTTAGCTATTTAAATTTATCATATAGGCTCTTCTTTCTAAATTTTTTTCTTGAAAGTTTGTGTAACCTTTTGTCTCTTTCACATTCTTCACATGTAATGATATGTGTGTTGACTTCAGAAAGTTTCAGTAAGGATAAATAACATAATGGGTCCAAAATTATTGACACATGCCAAGAACTTTAATTAATAAATGGGAGATATTATTATAATCATTGTGTTCATAGTAATATATTCTAGTCTAACATAGAGATGACTGCTGGATCCAAGCTCTAGGAGCACTTTAGATCACAGCACTATCCAATACACTTTTCTATGAAAATGTTGAACAACGCTGGTGTCCAGTATGGCAGCCATTATCCACATGTGACTTTAAAAGTGTTTGCAATGTGGCTATTGTGAAGGAGGAGCTGAAATTTTTAATATTACTTGGTTTTAATTAATGTAAATTTAAATATCCACCTGTGACCAGAGACCACTCTATTGGATAGTACAGCTCTAGACCTTTACTTTTAACTTAGAGGACATTCAGTTTGCAGAATTAAAACATGTCTAACATGTATAACATGTCTAACAACCAGCTTCCCCTTCTATATATTATAGAACAAGCTAATTTTCTGAATTCCCTATTTCAATTAATGGCGTCAGCATTCACCAAGGCAGCAATGTTCAAATGCTATGAGATGTATTAGGATTCATTTTGAAATGAAAAGATCATGACTTTTGAATCAAACACACCTGGCTTTGAATAGGGCATCTCCATTTCCTTGTCATTTGACCTTGGACAAATTAAATAACCTGCAAGAGAATCTTTTTTTTTTTTTTTTTCATTTGTAAAATAAAAATAAATATGTGTATCACACAAGGCTATTATCAGAATTAAATGGCATAGCATATGTAAAACACCTGGCATAGAGGCTGGGCATATAAAGCGTATATATTTCATAAATATACATTACCTCTTTTCTTGCTTCCAATTTCAAATGGATTAACAGATTCTATTGATCTCCTGCTGAAATATTTTATGAGTCTTTCCTCTTTTTCCATTCCTATTGAATATATTCTTATTAATCTTCTTCTCATCAACTTTTTCCAGTAGAATACCCTCTTAATCAATGCCTCTTCCCCCATTCTCTTTTAGTAATATCTCTTATCCAATCCATAATCTAAATTTCTACAAAATAGCTTTCCAAAATATTGGTCTGATCTCGTCACTCACTATTTATTGCTTTATAGTTTTACTACATGAGTATGTAATTCTGTATTACATGGTTCTAATTTGTAAAAAGTAAGTGGTACCACAAGTGTATCATAGTACAAATAAGTATCCTTCTGCAACCCTCAAACCTGAAACTTTGGAGTCCACAATTTATAATTTTAGTTATGCATAACTCTCATTTCTTTATTTTTATATTTACGGCTCATATAAAAAATAAGTTACAGTTTAGTTATTTTCTTGATAAACATTTAAGGCTACTTTGAACAGTCTAGTATATTTTTCCTAATGAACACACACAAATTTTTTCTAGGATATATACCTATTATATGGAATAAAGTGAGCAAATACTAAGGGTACAGATCATTGATTTTAACATATGTATACACCTCTGTAACCACCACCAAAATCAAGTTACAGAATGGTCCCAGTATCTCAGAAAGCCATTATTCCCTCCTGTCCCAGAAACACAGTTCTGAGTTCTATTACTCTATATTCATGCTCTGTAACTTCATGTATATCAATGCACTCTTTCATGTCTAACCTCTTTTCCTAAATATTAGGTTTATAAGATTCATCTGTGTCCTGCATGTAGCTTCATTTCTTCCTCCCCACTCATTGCTCTTGAGTATCTACTGTATGAATACTCCATGACTTATTTATCCATTGTACACCTGACGTGTATTTGAATTAGTTCCAGTTTCTTATTATTAAGAATAAAACTTTCATGGAATGAACACATGCGCTCATTTCTGTTCAGGTTTTTCCTAAGACTGAAATTGCTAGATCACAGGATAATACATTTTTAGCTATAGTAGATACTCTCCACATCGTTTATCAATGTGGATTACCAACATACATTCTAACCAGAAATTGCTGAGAGTTTCAGTTGCTCCACGTCCTCCACAATACTTGAAATTCTGGTTGCGATTCTCATAGGATTCTTGTGATATCACATTATGGTTGTGCTTCTATTTCACTGATAACTAATATTATAAAGTACCTTTTCATGTGATTATTATCATTTGAATATCTTTCATAAAGTGTATTTTCATGACTCTTACCCATCATTTTGTTCTTTTCTTTGTCTTTTTGTTTTTGATTTGTAAGACCTATTACATAGTCTGGAATGAATCATTTGTTGAATGATGCATTGCAAATATCTCTACTAACTCGGTGGCTTGACTTTCCCCTCTTATTGTGCATTTGATGAAAATAAGTGCTAAATGTTCATGAATTACATTTTTACAAATATTTATTTTATTGTTAGTGATGTTATATTATACCATTTAATATTAACTCTAAGTTCATGAAAATGTTCTCCTATGTTTTCTTCTTTAAGCTTTACTATTTTAGATTTTACATTTATTTCTACGATCCACCTGAAATTAATTTTTGTGTATGGTTTGTGTAGGGTCAGGGTCCATTTTATTTCCATATGGATATTCAATTGACCCACCACCATTTATTGAAAAGAAAATCATTTCCCCCACTGAATTGTGGAGGTGGCTTTGTCATAAATCACGTTACCATGTATGTGTGGGTCTGTTTCTGGAAACTGTATTCCCTGCCATTGAAATATTTATCTTTGTACAAACAGCATACTGTATAAATTGCTGTAGTCTGAAAATAAGTTTTATGGCTAGTAAGTCTTCCAGTTTTGTTCTTTTAAAGATTTCCTTTCCTATTCTAGATTCTAGGTCCTTTGCATTTCCATGTACATTTTGGAATTTGTTTGCCAATATCTAGAAAAATCTGCAGGATTTTCTAGTATACATTACACATTTCTTTCTAAGAATTGTCTTTGATATCTTTGGTATGACATATCTTCACTACTGTTCAAGTAATGTCTAATCTTGATAAGTTAGTCGCATGTTTTAAATTTACAAATATTTGGAAAATTTTTGTTTTTCTGTTATTGATTTCTAATTTGATTTTGTTATGATCACATAGTCTGTACATTTTCAGCCTATTGAAATGTGAAGAGATATGTTTAATAAGACAGATTTTGATCAGTTTTGGTAAATACAGTGCATGCACTATTATGTGGTAGTGCCTCTCTCCTCAGGACACAAATGATGTCTGCGTGCTTCTGTGACAGATTGTATTTTCCAAAGATTGGCCACACAATAACCCCCATCCTACATGTTCCTTTACAATGTGACCATCACATTTTTATCAATAAGAAGTGGGGTCTATGTCTTTTTCGCTTGAACGTGGTGGACTTGAGATTTCCTTATAACCAAAAGTATGCTGTGGAAATGATACTGTATGACTTACAAAGTTAAGGCAGAAAGTGCATACATTTTTGCCCTGCTCACTGGAACACTTAGTTTTGGAGCACTAAGCCACCACCCACTAAGAAGTCTAACTACCTTGAAGTCACTATGCTGTCAGAAGTGAGACCACATAGAGAGGCCATTGCAGGTGTTCTGGTCAGCAATTCTAATCTGTCTTTCCCACCAAGGCACCAGACATATAAGTAAATGAACCTTCACGTGATTCCAATCCCAAGATGTCAAGTCACCTATAGTCTTCAAGTCTTTTAAAACTGAAACTCTGATCATCATGAAACAGAGCAAAGCCTCCCCCTTCCATGCCTTTCCCAAGATTCTGTCCCACCAAAGTTGTATAATAAAATAGTTATTATTTTATGTCTCTAAATTGAGAGAAAAACAGTTATTTAATACCTAAAAATGAAGGGCTGCCATAACAAAAGCCTGAAACATATGGTATTGGCTTTGAGATTGGACAATGAGCTAAAACTGAAAAAACAAAAAAGAAGAAGGGCAGATAAAAAAGACTCTTGTTATTTGACTGTGGACAATCTAACAACTGTTACGTGTAGCAATATGACACATACAAAATGTACCTAATGAACTAGTGATCTATCTAAGAGCATTTACCAGCTATACAATTTATTTTCAAACTATACCAGTTTATACAGTATGATGTTTGTCATGTAAGAAATCGGACTAGTCTGTGGCCACAATGCTGTGTGGAGGTCAAGAACTTGAAGATACCACATGTGCTGTTATAGGCAATCTTAGTCTTTGATCCTTCCCAGCTCAGATAAAAAGACATAGGGTTAAATAAGCCTTCAAGTGAGTTTATCCACCAGTCTTTGTGTCATAATATTATGAATTTGCGGATTTAAGTTATTTGATGGCTTTCAATCTATGCAATTATTACCTTTTTTGAAGCTCATTGGCTTCTCTCTCTTCATAGCTGGATTCATTGTGAAATGATTCTGGTAGTAATTTCTTTCTTGCTCTTTGGTGTAACAAGATGTTATACTCTCATTTTGACATATCCTAGAATCAGACATTTTCCCAAGGAACTCTGTTTTTGCGTGTGTGTGTATGTGAACAATGATATTTTAAGAGAACACTCTAGGTACTGAGAATGATCATTGCTACTCAGTTGCGTACTGTTTCTAGATGGAGCGAATATATGTATATAAACAACAGAAATAAATTATATGTAGATATAAATAATATTTAGATATAATTATATTTAGATATAAAGAGATATTTATATTATATATATACATAAATATGTGTGTGTGTATATAATCATCATGGATTCATACAGATACCTCCAATTCAAGACTAAAAAGATTACATAACATCCTCTATTATCAATATCTTTTTCCTTCCACACTGTGAATCTTCGCTTTAATAGGTAGAGAGAACAATAGCATCAGAGTATTCTATTATTAGTTATTTGTTTTACACAGGCAACAGTCTAAGACTAACAATAAGATTACTGAATTTATTATTTTCATGTGCTGTCCACTTTCTCCTCCTATTTTTTATAGGTGCACTGTATCTATGTTGTCAGAGCATATAACTATTATATAAAATATTCTCATCTTTAATATTAATTTAATCTTAATTTTACAATTAATTATATATTTAACACTCACAATTTGTATTCAATTTCATGTCTCTTTAACAATTTTGAATGCTTGAAGTTTACTCTCTAGTAGATGAATCTTCAGGAAAGACATATCAAGAATATATCTTACATTCTTGTTTGTTGATAAGCCTATTGTCTTCATATTTGAAAATCTGTTTACTTAGAAATAGTCTTTAGTTCACATTTTAATTCCTTGTATGCCTTAAAGATGTTCTTCCATTTTCTTCTGACTTAAGAAGTTGACGAAACTACTGATGTTAACCTATTTTTTTGTCTTATAAAACATATGCTGTTTTTCATAAATGTCAAAAGGGTGTTTTCTTTATCTCTAAATTATAGTAATTTTGCTAGAATATTTTGGTGTTGGTCTTTGCGGATCACTTTTTCTTAGTTATATAATGTATTAAATCAATATGTGTTAATTTCTCTCAGAACACTTTTCATGAAATACAATTTTATTTGCTCTCTTCCCTCACTTTGATTTTCCTTTTTAGAAAATCCTATTTTCTGTCGTTGGATCTTCTTTGTCCATCTTCAGTATTTGTCAATTTCCCTCAAATACTTTATCTTTTTCTCCATTTTTTATAAATTTTAATTTTTTCTTCTTTTTCATTGTTAATTGGTTTTAAAGTGTTATCAGTTGTACTTATTTGTTCTTGGTTTCTTTTTAGTTTAGTCTTAATTGCAGATACTATTTTTTCCCTTTAATATATAATTATTTTCTAAGTTCTGGTATCTTCTTTCTTTTTTTTTTTTTTTTAAGAAGTTGAAAATTTTATTATTAAACTGTTTCTTATTTTCCTGCAAGGCTGTTGCTTCACTGTATAAAAATAGCACCAGCAAACACAGTATATTGAAAAATTAAGATAGTAATGCTCTTCACTGGACACTATACAACTAAAAAACTTTTCTCCACTGTCATTTATTTCCAGCAGCAAGTTCATTGAGTATTTTGACCCAAATCCAGGGATGGCTGTAAGCAAGTTACAATATTATATAAAGTTAAGATAACAATGTTATCCTTGAATTACATAATTTTTATAACTAGTTTTACCACAGATAATTTCAGGAATTCTGAGTATTATAACTGGAGACTAGCCTAAAAATCACAGGGTGTTGTGAAAAAGATGCATAGTGTTGATGTGAAATCATTAGGAAGTTAAGGGGTATTTTCTTCAGGCAACATTGTTGTAAGTAGTTTCTTTTGCTAAAAGTTGCTTTTTGAAAATCTATCCACCACTAATTTAAGACAACTATGCTAGATTAAGTTGTTTCAAACTAGTTTGTTTAGGGGTTCCATTTTCACTCCTCAATAGATTTTATGTATTTCTCATACGCTTCTTCACTCATTAGTTCATCAAGTTCTGAAGGGTTACTGAGTGTCATCTTGATCAGCCAACCATCTTCATAACAAGATTTGTTGACAAGCCCTGGATTTTCTGCTAGAGCTTCATTAATTTCAGTTACTTCTCCTGATAGAGGAGAATAGAGTTCACTAGCAGCTTTCACACTTTCCAAAGCACCAAATTCCTCTTGTTTGTTCAATTTTGTCCCAACTTCAGGCAGACTACAGTAAACAACATCTCCCAAAGCTTCCTGTGCAAAATTGCTGCTTCCCACTGTTCCAACACCATTTTCTGTTGTTACCCATTCATGTTTGTCTGTGAATTTACGACCCGACAGCAGAGCGGGGCTGGTGCGCAGCGCCCGGACGGCGCCCGCCCTTAGTCCCCAGGGCTGCGGCGGGCAGGGCGCGTTGGGCGCAGAGATGGCACGCAGGCTGCAGACCGCGACCCGCACTATCGCTGCCACTCGCAGCGCCATGTTCGTAGCTGGTATCTTATTTCTGAGTTTTTCTAATTCTGAGTTACGTTATTATTTGATTCATATAGCACTCTCTTATGCCTTTTAGCTTTTTTTCTAAGTCATGTTCTTCTGGTGTGCTTTTGTTGTCTGCTAAAAGGGACATACTTTTAGTCCTTGTTACCTTTTATTTTTTCTTCTCTTCAAAGCCATACAAAACAAATATATACTGTAGTCTTTTGAAAAGAAGAAATCCATAATTTTAATGAAGTCCAGTGTATTATTTTTTTCTTCTTTGCATTATACTTTTGGTGTTATATCTAAAAAATCTTTGCCAAAACTATGGACATAACAGTGTTTCTCCTATGTTTTCATTCAGAAATTTTATAGTTTTAGGTTTTACTTTTCAGTCCATTTTATCTTTTAATCAATTTTTGACATGGGAATTTGTTTTTATTTTTGTTTCCTAATGAAGAGCCACTTGTTCTAGCAACTTGTTTTGAAAAAGGTGATCCTTTCTTCACTGAATTGCCTTTGTAGCCTTGTCAAACGTTTGATCATGTGTGTGTGTGTGTTTTCATCCATCTTAATATGTCTTTATGCCAATATAAAGTCTTAATTACTGAGGTTTTATAATAATTCTTGACATAGGATATTTCTGGCTCTCTAACTTCATTCTTCTTTTTCAAAATTGTTTTAACTATCTTAACGTCTTTGGAGTCCCCTATATATTTTAGAAACAACTTGTTAATATCAACCAAGAAATTCTTTATAAATTTTTCTTGAATTGTGTTACTCTTCATCAGATTTCTTTCTAAGTATCTATTTAATATTTTTGTAGCACTGTAAATAGTATTTTTAAAAATCTCAATTTTGATTGTTTGTTGCTAATATATAAAAGTACACTTGCTTTTATAAATATTGGTCTTATATACTTGATCAATTTTCTTATACATTCTGGTAGGGTTTTTTTTTTTTTTTTTTTTTACACATTTCATCTACATAGATGACCATATTGTCTTTAAACAGAGAGTTTTGTTTCTTCTCTTTCAAACTTTGTTGACCTTAAAAATAAAACAGTCAGTTATTTTACCAGCAAAAATGAATTTACTCAGGAATAACAGAGGAATGGCAATTCAGAACAAGCAAGCTATAGCAAAAGTCATAAGCAAGTCCAACAAAGAATGGAGAAAAACATTAATCTATAGAGAAAAAGAGGAAGTTGGGAGGGGTTGTTTGGAACAAAAGTCCATCAGAGAAAAGTGAGTGTTCAGGGTGATGACAGTTTCTCATTGACTGAGTTACTGGGGTATTGGATTTCTTGTAGGAGATGCAAGGTACATATTCTCCTGTTGGGGCCTATAATTGATGATTCTTTCCTATTGATGGTTCTTCTGTTAGGGTCTATAATTGACAATTCTTCCTATAATTAGACACTGGGTTGTACTTCATGAGAGCTCCCAATTCTGGCGCCCATCTCCATTTTAGTGAGGTTTCTCTTTGTTAATTTTCACAACTTTGAATATAATTTTTTCCCTGCTTACTGTACTATCAAAGACCTCTAGTGCAATGTTGAAGAGAAATTGTGAGAATAGATATCTTAGCCTTCTTCCTAATCTTGGAAAAGCATTCTATCTTTTACTATTAAACATGAAGTTAGCTGTATGTTTTTAGATGATTTTAATTAGCTTGAGGAAGCTTATTTCAATTCCTACTTCACTGTTTCTAAAAGAAATGGATGTTAGCTTTTGTCAAGTGGTTTTTCTATATCTATTGAGATGTTCATTAGCTTTTTATTCTTAATCTGGTTAATACAGTGAATTATATCAATTTATTTTTGAATGTTAAAAAACTTGTATTCCTATAATAAACCCCCCTTTGTGTTGAAGTATTGATACAGTAATTTTAAACATTTACTTTGCCAAAACTTAAGAATTTTTGCATCATTGTTCATGGAGGATAGCTGTCTGTAGTTTTCTTTATTTGTGATGTCTTTGGCTTTGGTATAAGGGTGATACTGGCCTCATAAAATAAATTAGGAAGCATTTCCTTCTCTTCAATTTTTCTGGAAGAGTTTTTGTAGAATTGGGATTATTTCATCCTTGATTTTTAGGTGTGTTTCATTACGAAAATTTCCTGGACCTGAAGTTGCTTTTGTTGGATTGATTGTTTGACAAATGTTTTAACAAATAATTGAATTTAATAGACATAAGGCTACACAAGTATCTGTCAGCAAATTTCCCCTTTCATCTATGTTTTTCATTTTTTGACATAATTAAGTTTTTAAATGATAGTTATTTATTTTTCTTTTAATAACCACATAATCTGTATAGATGCCACTTTTGTCATTCATGATATTGGTAATTTATGTCTTCTCTCTTTTTGTTCTTATTGGTCTAGCCAGAGGTTTATCAATGTTATTAATCTCAAAAAGCTATATTTTGGTTTTATTGATTTTTCTCTCTTATTAGGCTTTTTGTTTCAGTGATATATTTTATGATTTTATTATCGCCCCACTTCTGATTACCACAGTTACGTTTGCTATTCTTTTTTTTAGTTTCTTAAAGTGGAAGCTGAAGTAAATGATTTAATACAGGTTTTTAGGGTATTTATTAAAATAGTGATTTAATACAGGTATTTAGTGTATTTTTCATCTCAGACACTCCAGTTTTCATTTCTAGAGGCTTGATTTAATTTTTAATTTTTTAACACTCTACATGCCTCTACTTAACTTTTGGATCATGGGGGACATGGTAGTAACTTTTAACATCCTCGTCTGCAAAGGCTAATATCTGTGTCAGTTCTGATTTAGTTTCAATGCATTGATTTTTCTCCTCATCATAAGTTTTATTCTTCTGCTTCTTTGAATTCTTTGGTACCAAATGTTGAGCTCACCTTTCTGTGATATTCTTCTGTCTTGAATCTTAGTTCCTCAAGTCTTTGCTGTCTATGTAGTTCTCAAATAACTTCACACATACCTTTTTTTTTTTTAATCTAAGTTTTCTAATTGTTTTTACTAGATGGTTGGTACAAAAGAAGCTATCCTATCATTGCTGGTAGTGGGATTCACTAATTATTTCATTTTGATTAGAAAATAAAATAACAGTTTACAGAAGAAAGTTATTACTAGCTGCAAACAAGTTGCTTGATAGTTAATGCTCCTTAATAGGATCAGAATTTACAAAAGTTTCCCTTTTGATTTTTGGAATGCTGGAACTCTCCCCTAGCTCTTGATTCCATAGAGGCTACATAATAGATTGATTCCACAGCAAAACTTCAGTTGCAAAATCTCAACCAAAAAATTGTCAACTCCTGGATGGCAGAGACTTGGTCATCTTTGATTCCCACTGTACCTAGTCCAGCTTCTTGAACTTTATTTTTGAAATAAAGTCATATTTTGAGTTTAAATGATTATTTTGGAGGTCAATATTTAAAATATTTTAAAAGCATTTAGTATGTGTTGATCACTGTGTTAAATGATTTAATTATATAATCTTGTTTACTCTGCACAGCAATATTATACTGTAGGTTTAAGGCAGGGTAAATTCAAATCTTTCACCCAAACACTGTTATTCTCTCCCCAAAAGGCAACATATCTAGTTTTTGCTTTGTTCACTTGAAATCAAATCACAAATTACATATTTAATTTTTTTATATCCTAGGAGTTACATTAGAAAATTAGATGATTGGATTTCTGACAATTTTATTTTCATTTGCCTTTGAGCAGAGAATGTATTTTATTTTTTATTTTTATTTTAATTTAATTTTTTTTTTTTGAGAATATATTTTAGAGTTAGAGGTTGCTTTTGGCCCCTACAAGGGTTCTGGCTATACTATTACACTTCCTATTCTCTTCCCAGTAGCAGTAAACTAATTGTGGCTTAGATCCTGCTATTATTCACCCATCCCTTATGCCAGGTGAAAGTTTGCTTGGCTTAGAGTGTACACCCCCTCCCTTCTACTCTCTTCTACTGTGAACTCCTTCTCTGTGCTTCATTTCCTTCCTCTGACAGCCTAGCCTTCAGCTCTCATTGCTTACTGCTTACCTTGACCAGGAGCTCCTTTATTACCTGACAGAGTGCTTTGCCTGCCATGACTCCCTCAAAAAATTACATTGATTTCTTTCCCAAAGGAGCAAATCTAGCCTTAAATTCTGTCACCACCACTATTTCCCTGATCTGAAGATAAGGCTAGAATTTTATAGCTCCTTCAGTGCAGACTACACACTGTAACTCAGAAGAGGCAAGAGATCTACCAGGTGAGGTCATTCACTCAGACGGAATCAGAGCTCATATCTCTTGGTTATACTTGAGTATAATAATAATAAATCATAAAATACACTGTGCACACCAGAAAAGAAGGAGAGTCTACTTACCTATGCAAATCTACAGCATTATATACAGGGAGCTTCTAAAAAGCAGAGGCCCAAGTAAACATATAAAGATATACAGTATTTTCACAATTCAAAGATGAATATTTTTCAACATATTAATATTTTTGAACCTTATTATCGTTAATATATATACAATTATAGCACTTTTTACTTATTTGTTTTTCCTGAACAAATTTTTAATTAAAGTGTCTTAGAATCCAGGAAATTAGTGTTTATCAATTTGTCTGTAGATATTTCTCTCAGTGTTTACTTCATAGACTTCAGACTCATTATCCAATTTTGCTCTTAGTATGTGATTAAATCATTTTATGTTGACAGGTTTTCGTCTTAGCAATGCACAAATAAGTTCAGGAAAATAAAAAAATCATTTTTTCCCCTTCGGCTGTAAATATCTTTGTTTATAAAAGAACTTATTTATGGTAGCACCACATAATATTAATTGTGTTAATATTTTTTCTACTTTAGTCATAATAATAGCATTGTGATTAAAATAAATGATATATTTGATTGAAATCATTCAAATAATTTTGTATGGATTTATATTTTCTTGGGAAAAGTGCTTATGATCTTTTTATTCATTTAGACTATTGAAAGAAAGGCAAAACAGGTTTAAAATGGGTATAAATTATTCATAGTATTTTTATTCAATTTGCCTTTAAAGAAAAAAAATCAAATATATTTTTCTTCAGCCTTTAAAATGGAGATTTGGACTCTTATGCTCACTGGATCAGTAACATGATGTCATGAGGAATTTGAGTTATATCACGTCAGTTTTCATACAGAGGCCCTTGTCTCAGAGCTTTGCCACTTTCACAGAAAGAATTCCTACGTTGACTATGAAAATTATACTTAGACTTAATTTTGCAACTATATAAACCTATCCTGTAGTGGTAGGCACTAAATTATGGGTTCTTAAGTTTGGTTTCACGTGATTTTACTTGCTTTGTTTTCACTATTTGGTATGATATTGACAATAGAGAATGAATTATTATGCACTTATGGTCTCTCTTCTATGTGCTAGTATTCTGCCAATGTTAAAAGAAATTTAGTTTGATAAATGGAAAATAAAAACCATATCTGTAGTTAAAGTGTTCAAGAGTTACACTTTATATTCCTTTAAAAGTAAAAATAGAAACTTCACATGCTGAAAAATTGCCATGCACCAAGAATTGTAAACTTGTAATTTCTCCATCAAGAGAGCCAGAAATTCAACATATGTAAACACTATAGTCTGAACATCTATTTCAAAATCATCCTGAAAGATGTGTTAGTAAATGCACTATATGTCTTGTATAATCTGACTTTAAATTCAAGATGTCCAGGAATTTGAGATGTTTTAAAATTAAAGTTTTAACGTTTCCACATTGTTAATTTTAAAAGATCTAGTATGCCAAACCTAAACAGCATTGTTGCATGTACTGATGTAATGTTACATACTAAAACACTTCTGCATAATTTTAGTTATTCTGCTAATGACTTTTTATGCACTTAAGTTAATATCCTGAACAACGATTGCTCTTTAACTTTCTCATGCTAGATCATGGGAATAAAATTTGTATTTTGTTGCATAGGAAAATTTATTCAGGTGACTTTTAACTAAGAATATTAGGTACCATGACAAATACAAATAGTGGAAAAAAAAACTGTGCATATGACATGTTCTTATTTTTACATATTACTACTGGTAATGATACTATAACATGGTCAAAATGCTATAGATAGAGTTCTGAGGCCTTTAAATTGTAGACTGTGATAAGATTATGCTCTCTTAGTGTCCATAATACTGCCTAATAAAGTGCCTAATAAAGATTCAGCATGTATTAGATGTGCTTTGGCAAAACCAATTTATTTGCCTAGACCAGAGGTATAGATTTTGTGATCATGCCTCCAACATGTTTAGTCATTTATTTAAAACCTATTGAATACTATTGAACTATTATATGCATTATGAAACAGATACAAAAGAGGAAAGGAAAAAGTGAAGTAAAACTGAACATCAGTAGAACTAGGTTTCTCTTAAAACTTTGCTCTGTAGACCACCATGCTAGTTTACCGAAGCCGGCCGGTTTTATCTGTAGAAATGTTACCCAAACCTACACTTAGTCCAATGAAAGGATTTTTTAAAAACTGTAAATAAGTGTAATTCCCTTTACTCTTCAAGAGTTACTCCTTCTAGTCTACTCTAGTCTAGTTTAATCTATTCTTAATTCTATATTTCTGAGCATTTTATGACTGCTCCTATTTTCTTGAAACTCACAACATGTGACTTTCTTACAACTGAACGGAGTTCTCTAAATATGGACACCAATATCCCACAAAAGGACTCCTATTATTAAGAAGTTATATAATTTTATGTCCAAACCAAGACACGGTTAATAATTATTCAGTTCACTAAAATAACAGGCATAAACAGCGCTGTCGTGGGAAAATAACAGCTTATATTTATATGACCAATAATGGTTACTATGAGGTATAGGTAAAATAACTATTCTCCCACTATATCTCACCTGAAGCTCTTTGTTTATATGAAAATTGCTTGTATATAGTTGTTCCAGTTTCTAACTCATTAGCCTACCATTGTCTTTTAGCTCCCTCTGAGTTTCTCATAAAAAGACTTGGTCTTCGACATTTCATCACTAGTTTCTTCCTTCTGAACTTTTAAAATCTTTCATATAATAACAAATTTTTTAAAGCATTGAATAAAATATGTTGTTGTGGTTTTTTTTTCCTCTTCTTTTAAACAGTGGCCAGACTAAAATGTATAGAGTGGGAAACGTACCAGACAAAAAAGTGAGTGTGTGGAGAGGAAGTGTGTAACATAAAGGAAAAAGCACAACCCCAAAATGTTCTTTGTTGAATACACGCAGCAAAATTGCTGTTAGGGGCCAGTCTAGTGAAGACTTGAAGCAAAAACAATTGTCAGTTTGAGAAAGTAGAAACATTTTTCTCTATGCCCATTTAATGACACTACTTTAGAAAGAAAAAACTACTCTGTTTTTTCACTTTTATTTATGCTTGAGTTATAACAACACTACATATAACTTTATTAGGCCAAGTTAACGGTATCTGACACATTTTAGTGGATAATTCTTGTCCTCTGTAATGCTAACTTCATAACTGCTTGGAGTGAGAGGTACATCAGGTCAGAAGACAAGACTTGGCTGGACTGAACCAGCTAAACTGAAATTAATGGGTTTTGATCTATCAGATTTTAGAGTATATTTTAATTTAATTAATTTTAGTTTAAATTGAGTTCATTTCTCAGAAAAATTCTTAAGAGCACAGTTAATTAGCTATGGTCCAAATTTGCCAGCTGATTTTAATTTGATGAGGGATTTCTACTGGGCCCTTAATTGCTATATTTTCCTTTTTAAAATCACAAATTCAAAGTCCAAGAAAAAGCTGCTAGCAAATTACATTAATGCATTACAAAGAAAGCATATATTAACAAGAAAAATTTTTAGAACTGTGAGCATTATTTTAAAAAAATGAGAATTTAATATGTGTGATAACAGAACTGTAATTATGTTTTTCAGATATCACTGGAAGTTCAGTAGGAAAAAGTCTTTGCTTATCAAAAAAAATGCATTCTACTGAATGAAAATGTTACAAAACAGTGAGCATAATGCTTTTGAGACTGGTAAATTTAAAGGATATTTTTTTCATTTCAATTAAAAAATGCAACTACTATCAAAAATATTTTGCCTATGTAAATGTTCCTTTCGAAAGATACATGGCAGAAAGTCATCTTAAGCAGTCCATTTTCATCTTTGCTGTTTCTTAGACGGTATTCTATAAAACAAAATAGTACATATGTTTGTCTTAATTATCATTTTAAGACTAGAAACTTCCATAATTTTTTTTAAATAGAAAGCAATATGGACCATTATACTTACACTGAGTCAGAAATGCAATTCATATTTCTATGGGGAGATTATGGAAGAAGAACAATGTTTTTATTTAGAAGTTTGAGGTGAACTATGGTGAGCCAATCATTACAAGCAATATATCAAGAAAATAAATCTTAAAATTAGGTAATGATTAGATATATTTTCATAATGAGCCTATAGTAATGGAAACTGTTGCCTAAGGCATCTAAGTTATTAACAATTTGAAAATTTGTAATTATCGTTCAAATGTTTTGAGATTTCATGAATTGTTAGGTTTGGAGTTAAAGGATTTTGAGTTTAAATAGTATTATTTTACTTGCAGATACTTTCAGGACCCTTAAAATATATATTATAGTGGTCACTGTCCTGAAGATGTAATCTGGAATCGGTCAAGTCCAGGAGTCTCCACTAAGAAGAATGGTCCTCAGAAGAAATGTCTATCCCGGGACATGTACATTGGATTTTTATTAGAGAAAAATAGACTTAAACACAGAGATTTTGAAGTTGTTTGTTATGGCATTCAGCCTGTTGTGACTAATACACTTTCCAAATAACATTTATTCTGTGTCCTAGAGAATGAAGTGAAGTCAGTTATCGAAAAGTGATAAAAATGACTACTATGGAAGCAGAATATCTAGTTTAAAATAGAGGAAATAGAAAGTGCAAAGGACAAGAGGAGGGAGAGAGAAAGGAAGGGAGGGACAGAGAGAGAGACAGAGTGCTACCGTACCTTGTTTAGTAACTGTAAAGTGTAGTATCTGTAAGTCCCATATTTACTCCCTTCCTACTCTCCCCTTGTTCACTGGGCTCTAACCACATTACCTTTCTCTCTGTTCCCTAAAGACACCAATCTCTTCTCTGCTCTGGCTATTCCCCCTGCTTGAAATGTCTTCCCTGGAATCTTTGGCTAATTCCTATTCACCCTGAGTGTCTCAAATTAAATGATTCTTCCAAGAAGATGTATCTCCTGAAAATCCAGTTTAAATTAGACCCTTATTGTTAGTCTCTTTAGAGAACCTTGTTATTTTCCTTTAAAATAGTTATCACCATATGTAAACATGTAATAATTTGGATATTACATTTTAAAATATCGGTTTTACACATATTAACCTGAACGAAAGTTTAAACTGAACTTTTATTTAAAATTTAATTAGAAATTAAACTGACTGAAAACTGAAAAATACTTGCAACACAATAAGTATACAATATTTAACAAATGGAGTGACTTATATGAGATGAAAATGGAAAAAAATTAAAGGAGAGTTTTTGTAAGTTACATGTTTATATTTTGTCTTGGTGACAGTCAGGAGCCACTGAGGGATTTTAAAACATTGAGTTATATAATCACATTGGCCTTTCAGAATGATTACTTATTTTGGAAAGTGAATTGAGAATGAGGTAGGGTGAGATGGTGTTAGGTAAGTCTAGAGGACATTTTTTCCATAATCTATGAGATAGCTGAAGATAATATTAATTTAAAAAGCATGAGTGGGGATCCAATGAAAAGCATAGAACTGAAAGATGCTTTGAATATAAACTAAATGGAGAAAACAGTATAAGAAGACAGTATAATGGAGAAACACCCAAGTTTAGTCTTGGCCACTTAGAAGCTGTGTGACTTAGCTTTTCTTAAGACTCAATTTTCTCAGCCAAATAAATATGTGTTTTCTTTAGCAGTTTTCAAACTTTTATGTCAGCAATAAATAAGTAAATAAAATGTTCTGCCATGCTGGAGCTTAATTGATTGAATTAGAGAATGGGGCTCTAGAGCTCCAAAGCCCCAAAGTCCCCAAGCCCTTCTCATGTTGCCTTTCTTGTGCCTCACACTCTTCCCTGAGGAACTCTTGGGATCTGAAGAGCCAATGAAAAAACAATTGATCTCTCCTGGACCTCTCTATTTGGGTGTTATAGATGCATCCCAAATTGAACTCATAATCATATTTCAAATCTGTTTTTCCACATATTGTCTTTCTTCCTCAGACTATGTGTTCTCTGGGAGTTAGCCTATCCATTCCCAATGCTTCCTTTTCCTTTACCAACTATTTACTAATTACTCTCAGATCTATTATCTCCCTCCCATATACTTCCTATGAGGTCTAGTTACCAGCATTAAGATGACCTACTAGCCCATCATACTTAGTAAATTAAACTCAATATATAAACCCCATCTGCACACCTTTTCTAATCCTGTATTCTCTCGTTAGAATGAATTCCCTTATCTTCTATTGAGGTGTTCATGTGAACAACTTAGGCAAGTGTTAGAATCCTCTCTCTGTCTGTCTCCTTCTTTTTTTCTCTCTCTCTTTCTCTTTTGTTTAAATGTAAATGGTTAAGACCTCAACTTCAATCGCAGGAGAAATATCTAGAGAGAAATTATAGTGATTCAGTACATCAATTAAATAATTATTGAAACAATGGTAAGAGATTAAATCAACCATACAATGGATGTATAATGAATGATGAGAAGATACTGGCCGGGGGAAGCCTCTTGTAAAGTTCATTTTAAAGACTAGAAAAACAACAACAACAACAACAAATCAATCAATAAATAAACAAACAAACAAATACATAAGTGTGGGAAAATGAAACTGGAGGTAAGAGGAAACCCAATAGAGTGTTAAACTACAAAAGCCTAGAGAAGAGAGAGCAATCAACATTGTGATATCTGTAGACAATAAGACAGACAGGGAAATTTAGTAACAAAGAGAGGGTAGAAGTTCTTAGTGAAAGAAGTTGGTGGAATTCTGAGCAGAGCATTCATGTTTTAGTGTGCTGAAAGGTAAACAAGGGGTGAAGGAGGATTGGTACAGACACCTATCAGGAGTCTTGGCCAAGAAAGCGAGGATAGCAAGTCGTAGCATTTCTGAGCCTCGCTTTTCTCATCTGTTCAATTATCGTGTGTTAAAAATGATTAAAGAAGCCAATTCAGATCATATAAACAAACTTTAACACTTCATGAAGCAGGCCGTCTCCTTTCTGCTAAATGCAAGAAGGGGCAGAAGGCAGGAAACTTTTATAAGATAGAGAATAAAGAACAAGGAAGAGAAAAAATAGAAAATACCTGATTGGCTGGGGCCACATAGTTAACTTTGTTTGGGGTCTGAAGGCACTTGGCATTTGGGGATTGGCAATCTGGATAAACTGTGTTTCTGGTTATAAGGCACATTTACAGGAACAAAAAAGTTATCTGAATTTAGGATTGCTAATGGGGGATCCTGGCAGGAGCAACTCCCTCTTGGGTGTAGAAAGCTATTTCAACATGTGATGCATACTTTGTCTTCCTTACAGATTTTGTGGGTAAGACTGGATCTGTGGGGTGGCTTTAGAAACTTTCCAAATCATTTCTAAATCCCTGAAGTAAGCACCTCCTCTATGTGCAGAAACATGCCTTATGAATATCAGCACATTTTATTAAAATTATCTAATTTTGGAGATTGAGATCTCTTTGAAGATAGGTGATATCTTATTCATTTTGTAGCTTCAGACTCTAGCACAGTATCTATCACATAGTAAGAATAAAGTCAACGTTAATTGTGTTTCCCAAACTGAAGTTTGGTATGCCACTTAAATTCTGTGAAACTAAGGGTTAATGCCTTTGTTCCCAGCCAAGATACAAGAAACAGATAAAATTAAAAGGTAGAAAAGTGGATGCCATTCAAAAATTTTATCCAGCACATCCTTCCTTTTCTCTTCCTCTCAGGGATAGGACAAGGCTGAGTAGTTCACTAAACCCACCACTGGCCTGCCATACTTCTAGCTTTCAGTTGTTAGCATTTATTTTGGATAAAGATATCTATAAGAAGACACACATGAGGCAGTTTCTCTCCTCAATCTACAAACCTGGTTTCCATATCTAATGAATAAAAAACAGTCATAGTGGTTTTTAGTAATATTCTAAAATCCCAGAAATATGCTGTACTTGCTATATGCAGAAAGAGATTAAGACCCTCAAATCAACCTCCTTCTATATAGCAGCTCTACTATAATATGATATAGAAAGTTACCTAGATTAGAACATTTGCAAAACTCTTAGAGTTCCCTGGTTTCAGATGTTATAGTACTTTCCAACTTAATTAGAAATTAATTTGGAGTATGTGGAATCTTTAAATTTTTCCTTTGCCTAACATAATGTTTGAGACTTGCTCAGAAAGTTTCCCTTGTTCTATATGGCACAGAATGGCATGGCCTAGGGAGGTATTATTTTATCCATCAGAAATATCCCATTGAACCAACTGAAGCCCATGGCATCCCTAGGAGAGGGAATCAAGGTTAAAGAACCTTTATGGATCTCTCAAATTAAAAGAAATATGGAACATAGGAGCCATGGTACATCAGAGTTCTTCTAAGCTCTAAATGATGATTGAAATCAAATATAATTTAGTATTACTTTGAGTCTGCACTGTCAGGGCCTGGCATTGCTCTGAGCTCACCTCCTCAAGAGGCACCACTACCAATATTGCCCATGCTACAGTTGTCCTTCAAACCAGATGTGTGTTAACTGTGTGTTATATAACTTCTGGTTCCTTTAGCCAATATGCCTAGTCCAACTTTCTTTTCTCCAAACAATCACATCCTAGGATCCAATGTATAAATCCAATATTGCATGTCTTGTGCATAACTGTTTTAAAGAATCTTATTTTACGTACCAGATGTGTCAGAATGGTGTACATTGTTACGTAAATAAAAAGAAAAGTCTACATATAAATAATGCAGTCAACTATCTAAGTGTCATATCTACTAAAACACCAAATAAACTTTGAAGAGTAAAGAAAAACAAAAACAAAACCAAAAACTCTTGTACAAAGCTGATCCAATTCTTCACTCTAAGGAGGTCTGGGCTGTGGGTGGAAAATAGGATTTTGGGGACGCCAAATTTTCTCCAAAATTTTCCCTTCTTCTTAGGGTACCTCAGACCTGTCACCAGATTTTTCTTTTTTTCTTTCCTCTCTTTTAAACCATGCATTATAACTTTGAAACCAAAAAAAAAAAAAAAAAAAAAAAAGGCTAAGTTGATAAAGAAGAATAGAAAATCAGAATGATTTTCTCCAAAAGAGAAGAAAGACATTTTAAGGGATAAGATGATGGGGTATGTTTTTAACAAAGTTTATCAGAGCTTATATGATTTATTTTTCACCAAAATAATGACATCTCAGCTCATATCTTTTAAAAAATGAGTCCAAACATATTATATTTATATACAATGACAGCTATTGGTGATGCTATGACTCAAAGCCTTTTGCCATTTCTCTACCCACTTTCCGTGGCCTTGGGTGTCTTTGCTACCAACAGCCCACACTCACTACTCTTCTTTGGAGAATTTCCCTCCTTCTACTGGAGTCAATTTTTGGACGGTTGCAGAGACCCGGAAGTCAGTGCCTGAGTTTATACCACTCTACACAAGCTCACTTGCCTCAAGATGGAACAACACTGAGGTATAATTTGAACTTCATAGATCTTTTGCAAGATCAGACTGAAGCTAGCCTCTGAGGGAAAGACTTGACCTGAAATCACTTCCTTGCTTGTTCCCCCTCACCCACCTTCTTTTTTCTGTTCCTCCCAATTCCTTACTGGTTTCTCCTGGGATCAATTCTTAATTAATCACTTGCACACAAATCCTTTTCTTAGGTCCATTTCTGGGGAATCCAATCCAAGGGAAGTATTATGTAAAAATACTCCTGTACAATAATTGATATATTTTAGAATTGTCCAATGAATGATCTCTTTGTGAGAGAAAATGCATATATTCAATGAATTCATTAAAGATATATTTATTGAGAAGCTACTGGGTACCAAGCACTGTAGTAAGAACTTTGGACATAGGAGAGAGGAAGATCTCTCCCTGCTCTTATTCTACTGACAGACACAAGCATTAAATGCACAATATACTTAATTAGAGATGTAATTATTTCTATGAAGGAAAAGTGCAAGGATCTATGAAAGCAGACATGGTGGAGGGGTAAACTAGACTGGACTGTCAGAGAAAGTATCCCCAAAGAAGTAATATTGAAACTGAAACCTGAAGATGACTAGGAGAAAACCATATGAATAGGATGGGGGCGTTTCTCCAAAGGGGGGAACAGCCAATGAGAAAGTCTTGGGAGCAGGATAGAAGACCAACATGGCCCTGGTAGAGTGAGCACTGGTGAGTGATGTAGCGTAAGCCTGGGGAGGTGGGCAGGTGCCAAATCATACTTTTCCTCATAGTCATATTATGGATTTCTGTTTTATATTAAAAGCAATTGGGGGACTTCCCTCGCAGTCCAGTGATTAAGACCTCATCTTGCAATGCAGGGGCCTGGGTTTGATGCTTGGTTGCGGAGCTAAGATCCCACATGCCTCGAGGCCAAAAACCATAAAACAGAAGCAATATTGTACAAATTCAATAAAGGCTTTAAAAATGGTCCACATCAAAAAAAAATATATTTAAAAAAATAAATAAAATAAAAGCAATTGGAAACCCTGAAGAGTTTTAGGAAGAGAAGGGACATGATCAAAATATTACT